>NC_133774.1:50560295-50608265 GCF_003597395.2 Chelonoidis abingdonii | reverse complement strand
TGAATTTTGCCCCATCAGGCACTGGGCTCTCAACCCAGAATTCCAAGGGGCGAAGGAGACTGCGGGAACTATGGGATAGCTACGGGATAGCTATGGGATAGCTACTCACAGTGCAACGCTCCAGAAATCGACGCTAGCCTCAGACCATGGACGCACACCGCCGAACTAATGTGCTTAGTGCGGCCGCATGCACTTGACTTTATACAATCTGTTTTACAGAACAGGTTTATGTAAAATCGGAATAATCCTGTAGTGTAGACGTACCCTTAGTTAATCCACTTCCATGAGAGGTGGTAGCTATGTTGATGGAAGAAGCCCTCTTGTGGACACAGCACTGTCAGCACTGGGGTTAGGCTGGTATAACTGCATTGCTCAGGGGTATGGATTTTATACTGATGTAAATTTATAATGTAGACCTGGTCTAAGTCTGTGCAGAATCGGGCCTTAGACGAAGAAATGGTCCCTGCCATGAAGAATTTACAACTTAAGGCCCTGATCCTGAAAACATTTACACACTTGAATAACTATGCATATGAGAGAGACAAGGTGGATGAGGTCATATCTTTTATTGAACCAACTTCTTTTGGAGGAAGGAATAAGCTTTTGAGATGATTCACTGAGCTCTTCTTCAGATCTAGAGAAGGAAACAAGAGTGTGCAAGCTAAATACAAGGTAGGACAGATTGTTAACCATAAGTTCATACATGTTGTAGTATCAGAGGGGTAGCCGTGTTAGTCTGAATCTGTAAAAGCAGCAGAGAATCCTGTGGCACCTTATAGATTAACAGACGTTTTGGAGCATGAGCTTTCGTGGGTGACCGCTTAGAATGAAGTGGCCAATTAATACCTTTGAAGTCATAGGACTATGAAGGATTAGTAGGCAGCAAGGTGTATTACAAGTTGTTGTAATGAGCCATAAAACCAGTCTCTCTGCTAAGTCCATGGTGTTTAGCATCCAGCAGAGTTACGAATTTAAGTTTCCAGGCTCACCTTTCAAAGACGTTCTGCAGGTTTCCTTTGAGGATGAGGACTGAGAGGCCAGATATACAGTGATCAATTTGTGAAAAGTGTTACCCACAGGTGACAAGATGTTTTTGTCTTTTATAATTTCTCTGTGTGAATTCATTCAAGAGCATAGTGCTTGTCTGGTTTCACCCATATAGTCGTGGCTAGGGCATTTGATGCACTGGGTGAGCTACACCACATGTTGTAATAGGCATATGTAGGACCCATGAATCTTAAAAGGTGGTATTTTGAAGTAGTGATCATCGTAGCAGTGGAGATACGTCTTCAGGTTTTACATATGTTGTTCTGGCAGCATCTGGTGTTGATTTGAGTTGGTATGTCCCAGTCTGTGTCTCAGTCTGTAGGGAGCTTGCTTCTGATGATGAGTTTAGCAAGGCTGCTGGGTTGTTTGAAGGTTTGGGAAAATTTTCTTTCATGACGTGGTCCCCATTAGGCACAGGTTGTATTTGTTTGGTGATACCTGTATGGGTTCTAGTACGGGGTGGTAGGTGACAACTAAAAGTGTGTGATCAATGTTTGTTTTTTCCGTATTGAAACAGATTTTCTGGGTATTTGGGTGTCCCATTCCACACATAAGTATTCTCAGTGTGGAGTTATGTGTTTAATCCTTTGCAGTACCAGGATCCAGTTCAGACAATACCAAAATGCAGGGCAACAGCCCAGGTAAAGAGGGTGTGAAGAATCATTGATAAAAACATTAACGTAGAGGAGACTCTTGAAGATGACCACAGAGGGTTTGTTAGACAAGAAGTGGGAAACTGTTCTAAGTGTAGGGTATAACATGAAAAAAGGTATGAAGCCAAAGGGAATCTTGAGGTGAGAGGACTAAGATGGAAAGGGAAAGAGTACCAGAAGATAAAAACAGAGATGCAGGCAGGATTGAGATTATATAGGGCCTTAAAAGAAAATCCAAGGAGCCTGAATTATATATCGTGAAATACAGGCAGGCAATCAAGAGAGTGAAGGAAGGATGATTTGATAGAAGGAAGCTTAGAGGAGGAGAATGGTTTTAGCAGTGGTATCTGGGGATAAAATGAAAGAGATTAGAAAATAACAGGCACAGAGGCCAGAAGAACAGAGGTTACTGCAATACAGAGAAGAAGCGATGAAAACAACAAGGTTTTAGCAACGTAGATAGGAGGGAATGGCCAGAGTTTAGCTGTATTCTAGCAGAAAGAAGAGCAGGGTTTAGGGAAATGCACAAGAAAGCCCACGCGCGTGCCCAAAGACAGAGCTGCAATTCCCCAGCGATCCCGATTGCAGCAGCTAGGAAGGCAAAACACAGACCAAAGGCGGCGACCTGGTTTCGTGCCGCGGTTGCTGCAGGCAGGCGCCTGACAAAGGTGCCCAGCTGAGAAAGGGTTTCCCAGGACGCTCGGTCCAGCAGCCCCCGCCATCTCTGGGGCTGTGAGGGGGGCGCTCTCTAGGCCCCAATCCCAGCTGCTCTCGGGCCCCAGGCTCCCATCCGCCCCACCTGTGTGACGGTCCCCGAGCTGGCTGGGCTCACCCCAGCGCCGTCACGCAGGGAGCGCGCGCCGAGTTCCAAGGCTCACGTAGGAGGAGCGCGCGCGCGCCGGACATTGGGTGTCGTCGGCGCGTCGCGTCGCGTCGCCCGCCCGCAGCGCCTTCCTTCCTTCCGGTCACCATCTTGCGCCCCTCCGCGTGTGTGCGCTCGGCTCCGCGCTCCCCGCCCTGTCCTCTGCCAGGACAGAGCCGCTTCCTCCCGGGAAGGTACAAAGGGGCCCGGGGCTGGCCCGGGGAGCGGGGAGGTTCCCTAGCGCAGCGCTCGGGCCTGTGAGTCGGGAGAGACACCAGAGGGTTAGGCCGCGCGGGGCCCAGCAGTCGGGGAGCGATAAGCCGCGGCGGGGGCGCGGCCCTGCTGCTGGGAAAGGGCCGGGATGCGGCTATGGGAGTTACTCGGGGCTGAGTAAATTGTCCTCCCGCCAGCGAGAGGCCTCGAGCCTCTGCCTCCGCTCCCTGGTTTCGCCTCCTGCTTCCCCATCCTGTCCCCGGGATATGGCTGGTGTCCGCAGAGTGGCCTTGCTCCGTGGCTGGCCGTCCCGGTACGGAGCGTGGGGTGGGGGGCAAGGGAGGCTTTCCCCTCGTTCCGGAGATAGCCGGGGCCTCCGCTGCGTTGTAGGCGCTGCCTGCCGCGGGGCTGATCTCCCCAGCGAGCAGAGCCGTGTCCGTAGTGTCGTTACTGTCTTTCCTATTCAGATGAAAGAAACAATCATGAATCAAGAAAAACTAGCCAAACTCCAGGCTCAAGTGCGCATTGGGGGAAAGGTAAGGTACAGCTCCGCCATGCAGATAGGCACAAAGTAGCGTACATGAAACTTTAAATCTATCTAAACTTACTGTTTTATCTTGGCGAGGTATGAATATGATCTAACCAATGTACAGTTTCTATTAGTAATATGTTTTCCCACAGTCTCTTGCCTATCAAATCCAACATACTTTCCTTATGACTACATATTACCTGTGTATTTATAGTCTTCTAGGTCAGTAGTAAAAATAGAATGGAAATTCTTCCAATTGATTTTCCAGTGAAATCTGGCAAAAGTAAGGCTGATCAAGTCTCTCATTAAATGTGTGATTCATAACTTAGATTGGGAAACATTTGGATTTTCAAAAGCAAAATATACATTCAGTTTAAGCATAAGGGTTTTCATAAAAAGAAACCGGAATTATATTTATGAAACTGGATACCATATTTCTTACCCAACAAGATTAATTGCCCATATGTATGTTCTAGTTTTCAGACTGACTAGGTTTTTCTGCATTTATCCGGTATCATTGTGTTGAATAGGTAAACTACTTCCTGAAGTATCAGTTCCATGTCTTTAAAACAAGATCCAAATCATTAACAAATCTGTAGACACAAAATTATTTGTCATTTAAAACATTTTAAAACCAGTCAGTCCTTTGTTTGTAAAGAGGGATTAAAGGTTCTGTGTCTTCCTGCAAGAACTGATATCACTAGTACCAGAACTAGTGCCTTCTTTAGATGTTAGTTATGGCATCAATTCTTGCAGGGGAAACATTTTCTCAGTTATTGTGTTGGCTGGATGAAAACCTTTCAATTAGCCTTTGAAATAGGCCTTTTATGTAATTTTACATCTACAGCTGTTAACTACTTAAGCTAGGCTTATTTTAAATCATTTCAGTAATGTTAAGGGAATTTTTCAGGAAAACACTACTGCATATTGTCTTTGCTGAGATGTGGAGTTGTTGCACACACATAGTGTGAAAATTAGAAGTGATGGAGGGAACCTATTGATGGCTGTCTGCTATACCCACCCTTGAGGGAATAGATCTGTAGCTTTCTTTAAAGGCAAACTTTGTCTTGCCTTTGTTTTGAAGGAAGGGGGTTATAAAATTGCTGCAGAACCAAGAAATAACAAATGCAGATTGCGATCTCTATAAATACAGATTATAGTGAACTAAACAGGATTTTTCTGCATGAAAGCATTTAGGTAGTGTAGTCATTACATAAATCTGGTTTATAAAGCGCACACAAATGCTTTCAGTGACAAATTGAAGTGTCTTGTTAGTGAGGCTTGTCTGGTTACATACCTAGTCTAGATAAACCTGATATGGCAGTGCTGGCTATAGACATTTTTATTCTAGTCACGTACATGTGCACACCTAGTTTGCTCCAGATTACAACTTGTGCATTGTAATGTAGATAAGCGTCAAAACCGGGTGCGTTTGTAGGCACACTAGCTGCTTTGTGACTGTAACTGAAAACAGTGGAGTTTAATATGCTAGAGATGCTATAGTTCAGTTTCAAGTTGGCCTGGGAGAATTGGGGCAGAGATAGTACCTGAATATGCTATTTTAAAAATAGACTGGATTTGATGGTGTCTCATACTGTCAGAAGTACTTTATTGCAGCATTGCAATATCCTGCTCCTCCACTCACTTGGTATAAGTACTATTTTACTCATGGGGAAAACTTAAGTTTGCTAATCATCCAAAGAATAGAATGTGCCTAGTCTAGAAAATTTTCAAGGCTGTTTTATAAGACTTCTTTGTCAGCTCCATATCTAGCTTTAGCAAAATTTCTTTCAGTTCATTTGGGTGGAGTTTCAGGATTATTATGCCACTTGACGATACTATTACTTGCCGTTTTTGCCTAAGATATAGTTGTTGCCATTTAGCAAGGATACTTCAAATTTTTTTTAATTTTAGAGCAGGCTTGGCCAGATATATTTCGCAGTATTCCAAACATAGTCTGCAGCAGCCACTCATCTTTAATACATAGGTGGAACCCAAGGAATTGTGCATGTCTCAGCAGGATCAAGGTGGATTATGTGTCAGAGACCTGTAATTTTTATGGGCTTCAGCTGCTATCCTCTTAATGGAAATTAACTATGAGATTCAGCTAGCAGACAACTCTAGCATAAAGACTTAAATCAGTCCAAATGCATTTGGCACCTATTTTAATGTATTGTGAATTGGCAGGTGTCTCTGCAGACACCTGCCAAAAAAAACCCCTTTTTTTGTCAGATTCCTGCAAGGCATGATTTTCTAAACCTATTAAAAAGCCCTTTGTTCTGAAATATTAATGTAGTCCTGACAGGCTGATGAGTGATCCAAAAGGAGCTTTTCTTACATGAAAGGTCACTGTTCTGGTTGTAGTGACTTTCAAATTGCTGAGTGAGCTGGGTTCAGACTCTCGGCAGGCAGAGAGTTTCAGGCTGAGATTCCTTTCCAATTTGGTGGTAGAATTTCACTTTAACTGGAGCTACTATTGGTCTTCCTATACTAGTCTACCCATCCTGGGGGGCCTTTCTCCACACGCAACTTTAAAAGGGGCTGGGCTTTTTGCTTTGACTGGATTAAAACCCATAATGTCCACCCACATTTTTCTTTACACCAATTCACTGATCGGTACTCTCTGAGAGAATTATGTCTAAATGGATGTGCAACTGTTACTTATTGCTAGGACCTGGCTGGCCTGAAGCAGAACCAGGAAGGTTTGGGACAGCAGACTCGGGGAGGAAAAGGAATGAGGTTAATAGAGCCATCAGTTTTGCGCTCTTTAGTTCAAGGGATGCCAAAATCTTGTGACCGTAATAGAAACATTAAGTGGCAATGCTGATCTTTGACATGGAGAAGAGCAGTCTTCCCTGCCAAATAACTGCACCAAATCACAAATCTAGGGCTCTTTGGTTGGGGGGAGTTGGCCCTCAGCAAAGGGAGATCTCATCTCATCTGCTTTGTAAATGGGTGTGACCTAAAATTCAGTTCAATAGTACCTTTATTGATGTGCAAAATATGAGTTGCCAAATCAGAAAAGACCGATCCCAATCTGTCAGACATAGGTATCATCTGCTCAGGGCAAAGTTTCTGTGTTTGAGTGACACATTCCTATTTACTGCTGTAGCATGTCGTCGTATTCTTGGGATTCTGTATAGTTTTTTTCATTTCTTTTTTGAATAGTCATTGATTTCCTCAAGTTATCAGAAATCATTCTTGAACTTGTTTCCTTTAATTTTAAGTTTATAAAATATCAATTTGGATATAATTTAAGAAACCTAGAAAGGTTCCTATTCTCTCTTCTAGAAATGTCTCTCTTGGAAAGAGGATTTGATAGACTTTCCATAAAGTATACATGGCAAATCTTTAAAGTGTGCTACGATGGGATGTTTGTTTGAAATCTTTAGCCCATGATGTTGACATCGATGTCATATTTACCAGTTCTTCCTTCTTGACATTTATACTATCATCATCCCCTGTGAGTGATGTGTGAAATAAGAGTACTTTAATTTGAGAACTGCTGTAGTATAAAGGTGAAACATATATGTTCTTTCCACAAAGGGAACTGCTCGCAGAAAGAAGAAGGTTGTCCACAGAACAGCTACAGCAGATGACAAGAAACTTCAGTTCTCCTTAAAGAAACTCGGAGTCAACAACATCTCTGGTATTGAAGAGGTAACTGCTTTATTTAATTAATTTTAATTAGTTTTGTGAAGTTTGTTAGAGTTCTGAGTACACTCTTGAACTGTTAGAAATGTTGCAAGTAAGCCTTGATCTTGAACAATGCTAAGTAGTTCAAGTTTTCTATTGACATTAAATTGTAGTCCACAATTTGACTGTCTTTATATGGTTTTACTTTTTCTTGCAGGTAAACATGTTTACCAACCAGGGAACAGTCATCCACTTCAATAACCCTAAAGTTCAGGCATCTCTGGCTGCTAACACTTTCACTATCACAGGCCATGCTGAGACAAAGCAGCTGACGGAAATGCTTCCCAGCATCTTAAACCAGCTTGGAGCTGACAGTCTGACTAGCTTGAGGAGATTGGCAGAGGCTCTACCCAAGCAACGTAAGTAGTAACCTCAACATACTTTTTCAGCAGTTTTATACAGCAGTGAACTTCAGGAGTAAAAATTCAGTGTTCCACCCATAAGTTAATAAATATAATCAAAAGATAAATTTAATTCTCAGATCCTGTTCACACATCAGTTTCCAACATGATATAGTAAAATAAAAGAAACTGGTGCACATCCCTTAACTTGCATGTAGTTTTCCAATTCCTTGGAATTTGGAAGCGAAGTAATTGTTTTTACTCCTCTGGGTCAGCTTGCTTAATTTGAGCATGCTCATCTGTAAAATAGGTTAGCACATTTTTATCTGGAAAGTTTTATTAATTTACATTTATTTTTTAAAAAAGTAGCCTGGGCTGTTTTTCCTCTTAAACTAGCTGTGTTCACTTGCACAGAATTTCAGGAGGGGATTTAGAGGCACTAAGGAGCTCTGCTGTCATGCTCCCCATCTGGTTTAGCAAAGGTAGGTCTGCCTGGCAAAACATTTCAGTAGCCAGGAGGCAATGAAACAGTATCACGGAGTTCCTAGAGTTGGTATGGGGGAGAGAGAATCAAGGCTTCCACCTCCAGATTCCTAGATAAATGAGAAGAGGGGAGCAAGACAGCTCGCACTAGCAGCAGAAGCAATCATCACCATGCAGTATTGGATTAACACAGGTAGGGGCTGAGAGAGGTACCATCAAGGCCAAATGCCTGAATTGTAAAGAGGAGGTAAGTAGAAATGATGGTGGGTCCCCTCAGCCCAGAAAGGTGCTGCTGCTACAGAGCAGGGTTTGGAGGAGAGGGAATTGGTGGAATGTGTCTAGTTTAACTGTCACTGGGCATCTCTCTGACTGCCTGTGGATGGAGGCTTCCTGGTCTTGCTCTTCTCTTCCAGGTTAAACTTTTGAAATACCTGGGAGAGGAATCACAAACTGTCTGCACAAGCATAATTATCCCCTCTCCTTCAGAGTATGAGGCCTTTGCGAGCAGTTGGGATGATAGCCAGTTTCCAGCAATAGTGAGCCTAGCTGCAGCTTTCCCTGTTCCAATGCACCCCCCTCAGAATCTAAGGCATTTGTTTTTTGGGGGGTGGAGAAATGTTGCTTGGACAGTCTTCTGGCTCCGCCTGCTGCTTTTATATCTGCGGTCAGGTAGTGAATGGCTTAGGTGTTGTGTACACTGCAATTAAAAACCTGTGTCTGGCCCATGCCAACTGACTTTAGATTAAGGGGCTATTTAATTGCAGTGTAGGTGCTCTGTCTGGAACCCAGACTCTGGGACCCTGCAAGGTGGGAAGGTCCTAGAGCTCAGGCTGAAGCCTGAGACTGAATGTCTACACTGCAGTTAAACAGCCCCTTAGCCCAAGCCCTGTGAACCTGAGTCGGCTGGCATGGGCTAGACACGAGTGTCTAACTGCATTGTAGACATACTGAGTCTCCTCCAGCACGGCCCTTTTCTGGGTAGGGAAGGCATAATTGTCTAGTGTATGGATGGGGGAGGGTGGTGGGTCTCCTGTTTTCTGCTGTTAATTCAGATGTGGATGAGGAGGTTGCTTGATCCCCTCTGATAGACTAGAGGGTTCTTCATGCTTTCCTGTGGCCCAGAGGAATCTGCAGAACAAGAACATTTTCAGCAGCTGGGCAGCCTGTTCCTGTCTCACCAGGAGTTCAGATCCCTCCCTTCCTCCCATCATCCTTTTAGGTTTCCTCAGGACGCAGTAGCAAGATTCCTTGGAACTCCTAAATCCTCAAAAATAAAAGGACCCCGTGACACCATAATGGACCATGACTCTTTTATATGACCAAGTGCTAATCTTGGATACACCAAAACTTTGAAGGTCTAATATTAAAAAGTTTAAAATGTTACTTTGAGTCAGTAAAACACTCTTCAACTTTGAATTGATAAAACAGTTGCTTAAATCCACCATGCAATATTGCTTATTGGATTTGGGAATCTGTAATTGTTGAAAGGTGACTTGCCCATGCTGTTTTATTAAAACTGCTCAATTTATAACTGACTGAAATAGCTGATTTCCTCCAGTTTATTGGCTAAGCTTGTGGAGGCCTTACACTTGATGGAGTCTCTCTGTAGAATGCTAGCTTTTGAGTTCTGCATCTGATCAGTAATTTCAGGGAATGTGCTAGACATCACTGGCCAGAACCTTATTGATTTGGGGGAAAATGGGGGACACAGGAAGCCTTTACCACAACCTTGAGTACCTCTGCAGTTGGCTATAGAGCAGACTGGTTGGCGGAATCCTTCAACGCTTTCCAGCTAAAGTGTATCTCATCTCCTGTTATCCTCCCAATAGAGTTTAACATGCTGACATTCTGAATGACTTCTGTCCCAGACAGAAGAATGGTGGGGGGCAAAAGGGGAATGGAGGCATACACACAACCTCAGTCATGGGGCAAAGAATGGGGGACTTGGTATGTGGAGGGGAAGGGGGCAGAATTGGGGATGCTGGAATAAGTGGAGGTGGGGAAGGGAGAAATAGAAGTGTGCACAGAGTCCCTGCAATGGGAAGAAGAATGGGGGATCCAAGAATGGGGTAGCGGAATGGGGGATACACAGCACCCCTGCCAGAGGGGGAGAATGGGGAGAGTGAACAAGGGGCACATAGAGCTGCCAGAATGTGGGACTCCGGAGGCGGGGGTGGGTAATAGGGGGCACGGAGACCCAAGCAGGGGGGAGATTAGGGTGAGTTGCAGGGACTGCCTGAAAAATAATGGGGTGGGGGAGTGTAGAGGGAGCTTGTGATTGGGAATGGATGGATGTAAGGAGCCCTTCTATGTGTGAATAAGCTCAGCCGATGTAAGCTACAAAGTTTGACTCCTTAGTAGCCTGCTTTTAATACTGATTTAAGATTGATTTTTTTGACCTATCAAACCCAAAATGGGGGTTTTCCTCTCTCATCTTGGGGTGGGTACTTGAGTGAACAACCTCCTTTCCGGTTTAAATGTGGTGCAGGATGCTCTTGGTTGGGAGGCGGGGGCTTGAATTTACTTCCTACCTACCCTTTTGGTCCCCAGAGCCCGGATTTAGTGATTTCAGAGATCTGCTGCAAAGTCATCATCACACTCTTCCCAGACTTTTAATGGGAAGGGTGGGTTGATTGGTGGGGTGATGAAGGTGTTCAGTCTTCCCAACTCAAATTTCTGGTAAACACACTCACTTCTTTTATAATCTCCAGGATAAGCACAATTAAGCATGCTGTAGCTTATTGTTTAGAGCAGGGATCAGCAACCTTTCAGAAGTGGTGTGCCAAGTTCACTGTAATTTAAGGTTTCACGTGCCAGTAATACATTTTAACATTTGTAGAAGGTCTCTCTATGTCTATATTTTATAAATAAACTGTTGTTGTGTTTAAAGTAAACAAGGTTTTAAAAATATTTAAGAAGCTTCATTTAAAATAAAATGCAGATCTTATCAGTTTAGTGTGATCCTTGTTTGGGGTTTCAGCCAGCAGCTCCGCTCAGCCCGCTGCTGATCTGGGGTTCCATTCACTCAGCTGGCAGCGGGCTGAGCGGGCCGGTGGCAGACTGAGAGGAGCCGGCGGGGGGCTGAGTGATTCAGTCCGCTTGTCAGTCTAGGGTGCCGGCAGCACTCAGCCTGCTGCCGGCCCCTTGCCAGTCGGGGTCCCAGCCGTCGGCTCTGCTCAGCCTCCTGCTGGCCTGGGTGAGCAGAACCTCAGGCTGGTAGAGGGCTGAGTGGGGCTGGCGTCTGGGATCCTGGCTGGCAAGAGCTGGTCTGGTCTGGGGTTCTGTCCGCCAGCTCCTGCCAGGATCCTGGACGCTGGCCCCACTCAGCCATCTAGCAGCCTGTGGTTCTGCTCACCCAGGCCAGCAGGAGGCTGAGCGGGACTGGCAGCTGGAACCCCAGACCAGCACCCCGCTGAGTGCTGCCAGCACCCCCAGACTGGCAGTGGACTGAGCCACTCAACCCACCGCCGGCTGAGTGAATGGAACCCCAGGCCGGAAGCAGGCTGAGTGGCTCAGCCCGCCGTCACTCTGGGGTTCTGGCTGCTGACTCCTGCCAGCCAGGGTCTCAGCTGCTGGCCTGCTCAGCCTGCTGCCAGCCTGGGGTTCCCTGGGGGTCCCCAGGCCAGCAGTGGGTGCTAAGTGGAGCTGGCGGCCAGGACCCCAGCTGGCAATGGGGCAGCATCCGGAACCCCAGAGCGGTGGTTGGCTGAGCCAGTCATCCTGTCACTGCGTGCCATCAAAAATCGGCTCACGTGCCACCTTTGACACGTGTGCTGTAGGTTTCCGACCCCTGGTTTAGTGTCTGGGATAGACAGAGAACAAATGAATTATCAATAGATCAAGATGCTGTTTTAATCTGAGTAAAATCCCAGCTTTTTCATTTGCAGATGAAAATGATTACTCATGCAAGGCACGTAATTTGCAGTGTTGATTGAAATCAGTGTACGTTGCTGTAATAAGTTGACCAAGGAAACAGAACACATGCTACAACTGTTTTTACTGATGTGCTGGGTGTCTTCTGAGACATAATGAAATAGCCAAAAAAAAATATATATATACTCCTAGCTGGGTCTTATTTCACAATTGTGTAATAAACTTGCATCACAGACACTTCCCCTGCTGAAAATGTATTTCAAGTTTACGTCAAACTTCAGTTTTGGCTTTATTCCAAAAATTTTTTTGTAAATTGAGATTTTTACAAATAAGCTTGGCATTTAAAATGGACATTACATTATTTGTGGTTACAGCTGTGGATGGAAAAGCACCACTTGCTACTGGAGAGGAGGATGATGATGAAGTCCCAGGTAAGAACAAACATAAAATAGAAACTGATGAAACTGTCCCGCAAAGTACATACATAATGTAGAATTGAGGCATAGAATAGAAGCTAAGAATTTAGTAGGATTAAAAAGAAAAAGATTAGGTGTTTGACACTGAGAACATCACACACATGAAATGGACTTGGGGTGGGGGGCATGGTGGAGAAATGGTTAGGGGATTAGTCAGCCACTAATAGTTCAACTTCCCTATGGGCAAGTTATTCCATGGTGGACAACTATGAAATTTTTTTGCACCTTCCTCTGAAGTGTCTGATACTGGCTGCTGTCAGGGTATGAGACTAGATGGGCCTCTGGCTTAATCCACTCTTTTAGCTATTTTGTAGAAATAATAGCATCTGCAGTTTTTAATGTTGATAAACTAAAAATAATACATGCTATCAATAGTGTGAATCAAGGAATTGGCCTAATACGTATCATGAGGGTACAGAAGAAACCTCCCCTTCTCTTCCCTCTCCACTTCCCACCACACAAGTGTGGTATAGCACAGTTAAGTGTGCAATCTGGCGTTGGTGGTTGTTGAAGACAGGATTCATAAGATACTAGTGGTTTATCTACACCAGTGTTTTATGTGGCATTTATATTTTTATGTAGAAATTGTATCATTGTAAATGCTAAAGCTGGAACATCTCATAATTAAAATACTTAAAGTTGACTTAAGATTAAAATCTTAGACTCACTTGATGTATTTGGTAAGGTGAAAAAGGTACTGATGCTTTGGTTTCAACGTGTACTTTTCTTTCTTTCTAGATCTTGTTGAAAATTTTGATGAAGCTTCAAAGAATGAGGCAAATTAAACTAAATGTCACTTTCTGAATAAAATTAAAACTTGAAAAAAAGCTACATGAGCTGCTATTTTATATTGTGACTGCTTTTATTTGTAATTTTTTTTGTATTATGTTTACTGATCTGATGAGGTCTAAAATCTGTAATATTTGGAAACTCCTTGAACATTGCAGCTCTTTTCTGTTATTGCTTGTACACAACATTAATAATCTTTGCAGCCTGGCTGAACTGAACAAACCTAAAAAGTAGTATAAAATCAAATTGCTAACAATCTTTGCCTATACAGTTAATTTTCTGAGTAACTTGTATACAAGCAAAAACCTGGCTTTAGTGAATTTTGGCATATAATAAAAGATGTAAAATTGAAAACTTGTTTAGTGTGGCTTTTATTAGAAAAGCAAATATTTTTAATTGGAAATAATCTGGCCTAAATATTGACTAGTACTATTCCTAGAAGATCTTGCTTCTCCGCAAAGCATCTCCCAATTGCCATGTCACAGAACAATGCTGCTTAAAGTGTTAGTTCTAGAATTGATTGTCATAAGTTTGAAATGCTCATGATTATGCAGTGAAGCCCCCTGATAGTTGTAGCCCAGTACAATACCTGTTGGGTTTCAGGAACTTTTTTTCTTTTGACCCAACGGAGTTTGATCAAAATTTATTCTACACTCTGGTATTGCTTTGATGCTCAGATTGACAGATAAATCCATATTTTTGGTCTGTAATAAAACTAAGGGTTGCAGATAACTTGGGAAAACTAGGTATTAATGTCAAATCTTGTGTTCAGAAATTACAGATATATGGAGAAACCTAATCCAGTGGATTATAGCAAAATTATTTTTCTCACTAAAACTGTCCCAATATCAATTTTCACTTAAATCACTATAATTACTGTAGGGAAGCTAGGCTGTACTATGGAGTTTGGGAAAGGGAAAGATTCAATAGAGCTAATGGCTGTTCTCTGAAAAGTGTTTTTAAAAATAAAAATTACAAACTCAAAAGAGAACTGTTAACTGTCTGGTCACCTCTGCTTGCTTTAATGATATGTTTGTGTTTCTTTGAGCAGCATTTGTTGTAATGGGCTAAGACTAAAATGATCGTACTCATATAAAAAGGGTTATTTACTTAGTTAGTCTGACTTGGGCTAATACCTGAAGGGAGTGGAGTTGAAAGCCAGACTTTGGATTGGAGAGCCTGTTTCTGGTGATGCATGAGAGAGAACTTTCGTGTCTTTGAGGTTGAGAATGTAGTCCTGGCAGCTAAAAAGAGTTTTTTTCCTTTTGTGGATTTCTACAGGGCAATTATTTCTTCTAAAATAAACTACATGTACAATGTCATGTTTAGAGTAACTTTGACTAAAACCACACTTCAGCAGTGATCCCAAAGGACACTTTGAAAACTGGTAGCAATTTCCTCATAACCAAGAAAGGATGAGGCTCCGTGTAACTTGCCAAGCCATGTAAGTCATGCCATGACTTTATTGTGCAACTTGTAACAAGTTTCTCCACTATTTCTTAACAGCCACAAGTTTAGTCAGGGTAGAAGGTGTGTGTGTGTCTGCTCTAAGAATTCAAACAGTAATTGTTGCAGTTTAGTTTCCTACTTTATGGAGGAGGAATTCTGTTTCACAGTGCACACTTACTATATAGCATTAAACTAGAATATCTGTACTGTCACACTTCCATGCTTCAATTAATCTAGTTTGTCAATAATAAAATATGGGGTATTTCAGTAATAATGGACTGCTGTAATGTCTCAAAGCACTTATCAGAAGAGCAGTGGCATAAAGGTGGCTGATAGAATGTGTTGCACAAAATCAAGATTTGATATAGGATGCTGGTGAAGAACTGTCCCTTAGCAGACACTTCCAAGAGGTCCAAATGGAGAACCCTTTTCACAAGACTTTACTTGAATATCTCAGAATAGCAGCATTTCTGCCCACCTATAGAACTAGGCAGAAACTTCCTTGTAAAAGTTTCCATTTAGTAAATTAACTGGGCAGATCTAATACTCTTAATGGAGTCTACTGGAGTTCAGGGCATGCAGCACTTAAATACTTGCATTTCCTAAGATAGTCTGACTTAGATATTTGGATAGTCCTCTAAATATCAAACCATGATTACAGTAGATCCTAAGAAGGTGAGAGGGGGGCACACTTTTGTTGTGGTTCATGGTAATATAATTGACTGGCAGATTCTAATTTTTTTCTGTATGTGCTCCGTCTGATTCCATGTTCTGTTGTCTCTACCTCTTGAAGTTAACATTGATTGCCCTAAACATTTAGAGGTTGTCACTAAGTATTTCCAGTTTCTGGAAGTTATGAGCTGATTTTTTGTATTAACATGTACTTTCACTCCAGTCAGTGCCATGTTGAATGCAGCCATTACAATACTAGGTATAGTCACAGTCAGCAAAGAAAACTTCATACCTATATTCTGAACAGCTTTGGCAATGCAGAACTGCAAACATGTTCACATTTCTGTTTAAAACAAAGCCCTACGCAAATCATTAAAACTGACCTAGCTTCCCTGTAAATGTCAAATTAAACCTTATAACACCTGGATTCTAGTATGTAGTTCAGTGCTAAAAGGGCATTCTTTACCAGTTTCTAGGGTCACAGTTTGAGCTTTAATCTAGTTTATTTTAAACTTGCTACCTATTCCAAGCTGTAGCTGTCCTGCTATCAATCAAAAAATAAAGTTCATAATAAAAACCAAAGCAGCTGCAGAGCCCTGCGGATGGACAACAGCAAGTCAGCAAAACTACCAAACAATCTTTCCCTTTCACAGCTGTTTGAAAGAACCTTTTCAATCCACCTGATGCACAGACCTCACTCAGCATGTCCCTAAATAGCTGTTCCAAAAGTAACTCTTTGGAGCATATTTTAAGGATCAAAACATTTTAGGCTATTGTGGAACAGGGGGCATAAGCTCCAAAGTTGAGAAGGCTCTTACAGAGATTGCCTTGTCAGTAGTTTAAATGGGAGTTTTAGCTTCAGTGACTCTGCTAATGGTATTAGGGGAGATCACTTGAATATGAGTGCCAAAATTTTCAAGCTTGTGCCTAGCATTAGATACCCCAAAAATCAATTCTTAAAAACCTAAACAAATGTTTCAGTGGAGGTTTTAGGTACTCTGTACCTTCGGTAAACAAAACTACTTTTACTTGCCTAAATACAGTTTGTGTATAGAAAATCCTATAGATTCATGCTTCAGCTGGAATAGTTTCCTGTATTTCCATAGCACTGACTATTTAATCTAACATCTTTTCCTATTCACTTCTCATCATTTTAAATTTTTAGATCATTTTAGGGATATAATTTATTTAGTGTCTAAGCTGTTGATCCTTTTCGTAAGAGTGGAGATTGCAAAACATGGCCATTTAAGAAATTGGCTTATCAAAGAGTACAAGTGGATTTGTATTTTATATTTGAGATCTAACTAAAACTTAGCAAGGGCACCCAGGAAGTACAAGGCACATTTGAATTTGGGTGCTATCATTCTGTCAAGGGGCTTTGATGACAAACCTTGAGAACTGGACTTTGAGATAAAAATTTATAGCCCTGTAATTTAAAAATTGCCTATGGACCCAAGTAACTGATCCATGTCCAGACACTCTCTTGCCCTTCTGTCTCAACCTCTTCTGCTGCTATTCCTTGGTCCTCTCTGACTTTCTGTTGATGCTGCTGTCTCCCTTCAGTCAGCCACTAATGGCTCCTATCTGCTGCCTTCTCTTTTTTGAGCAGTCCCAAAATGTTTACTCCTACCCTGGCAGTTTTTTCTCTATCCCTGGACCAGATATAACCTTCCACTGTGGCGCTCTACCTCACTGGAGTGACTCCCCTTCCTCTCAAATAGGGACATTCTTATTGTCTGAGCCATCTCTCCACACCTTCACTGCCAAAGCCGCTATTTCCAGCTGCTGTTGTGGTTCAGACTGAGGTAAACTGCTGGCTGAATGACTGTTTGTTTTTTAACTGCAATCCATGTGTGGTAAGAGTCTGTTATATAAGAATTTATGGAAAACAAGCATCAGAAGTTTGCTTCTCTAAGGTCTTACCTGGACAGTCTCTGCAGCCCTTTCTTGCATCTCAAACTGTTCGGAAAGCCAGACCACCTTGTTAGGGCACTTAAATATCAAGTGTTGTGGAAGCCTACTAGGTAGATTACCTGTTCAGATGAGAATTAAAATATAACTTCTTAATAGAGATATTTACCACTCTTATACAATGACTTTCATCTTCAAAGAGCTTTACGAATTACTTCATTCTCTCAGCTCCCCTTGCAAGGTAGGACTATTACCTCCTTTTTACAGATGGGGAAACTGCAGCACAGAGAGGCTAGGTGACATGCCCAAGGTCAGAGATAGTAGCAGAGCCAAGGGGCAGTATTTAAGTGTTCCTAGATCCCAGCCCTGTGCTGAGACCACTGCAGCATGCATGCTGGATCTGATTCAAAGTCCACTGAAGTCAGTGGAGTTTTTCTACAGATTTCAAATGGCTTTGGATCAGGCTTCTTGCTGTGACACCTCAAATTTCAGCTTGAGAAGATTCAAACACTTTCATGCATCTGTAGAGTTCTTTTATTGGATGTTGAGGTGGAGATCTTACAAGAAAGCGCTTTCTTCCAAGATTGCTAGTCCTACCTGGTTTCATCAGGACTAGAAATACTCTTAAAAAAAAAAAAAAAAGCTAGTCAAAAGATTTCTGCTTGCAATTTCTGACAAAAAGATGTGCAGAAATGCACAGGTTTTTAAGTGAAACATTAAGGGATGATAATATAGTGGTATTGTACAGGGAACTCCTTCCATGTATAAAGAGAGAGGCTATGGGGAAAAGAAAGAGGGTTGTTGTTGGAAAACTTGACAAATAGGCAATCAATGCTGGCAGTGGTGATAGAGCAAAGGTGGGGTTGCCTTAATAAAGCAAAGATTCAATAGGCTCAACCCACAAGGGAGTCCTAGTCAGCCCCTTTTCAAGAACTTCAGCTGGAAAATTCCTCTCCGGCAACCGCACAAGACTTGCTAGAATTGGAGTTCTATGATGAGGTAGGTCTCTTTCTCTGCAAGGAAAAGGACTAGCTTTGTTACTTTCTAAAATTAAAAAGTTAGGTCTCCAGCACTTTTTTTTTTTTCTTTTACATCCTACCCTAAGCACTGATGTTCCATAACAATATTACGAAGTTCAAACCTTTTTGAAATTAAACTTTAATCAATGACATTTTGGCTATGGGCACTAGATCACTGGGGGAGTTCAGTGAACTAAGACTTATTTCTCTCCTGCTTTCTGGTGGGGCATTTTCCTTTTGGGATTTTTTTTGTGACAAAAGCATGAACTGTTACAAAACTTCTTTAACTTTGCGCTGTCCCTATGTTTAGGGTGTTATGAAGAACAAACACCCTATCCAATTTTCTTGAAATTTTGTAATACAGTTCAGTCTCTACCTTAGGTTTAATCATCTAATTTTGAGGCTATTATGTTACTTTATGGATTTTTGAGAGAGGCTCAAAACAGGGTTTAGAATGACAACTCAGTTGCAACTGTAACTATCCAGCAATTACTGTTGCTTCATAAAACAGATGTACCTGTCCTCAGTTGTGTTTTTTTTCCTTTAATTGTTGAGTCATAAGTGAATCCTGTGTTGTTTTATAGTAATGAGATACCTAACAGTACAAGTCTTAGCAAGGCTGTATACAAAGGAATTACTAATTCCCTCTTCTCTCACACAATACTTCTCTAGATACGTTTCAGTATGGTATTAGTCTCTTGTTCCAATAGCTTCACATGTAAGCTACAGACTGTTACAGTTCACAGACCAACTGCTTACTTGATGGTTGCCCTGGTATTCCAAAATGAATTCCTAGGCTGCTAGCAGCAACTGTTATACTGTGTGGCAAGGGCATCCCTTTTGCCTCTCCGGGCTTAGCGCTACCTCCTCTGACAGGGCCAGGGCCTGGTGTCAATCAGCCCCCACTCTGGAGCGTGTCTGTCTTCCCTCTTCGGGGTTTTTCTTGGAGCCTTCCTGGTAGGTCTCTGGGCAGGCCTGAGAAGTGCTACTCTGCCAAACAAAGGGGAACAAGTCTATAAAGCACCAAAACAAAAAGGAAATGCCTTTCCCTGGCCCCCTCACTGTCCTGTCACTGGCCCCAGGGTGTCTGTCCTTCCCTTAAACAGGCCCTGGGTTTCGGGGTCTCCCCTATGGGGAGTAGTGCAGTCCCTCACACTTCAGAAGCCTATCTCCCTGCTGCCCCCAGCCTTGCAGCAGTTTGGGTCTCCTCTCACTGGGAGAGAGATTTTAATAGGTTTCAGGCAGCCCTGAATTGGACTCAGGTGTCCCTAATTGACCTGAAGTAACTCCTTTCCAGCTTGTAGGAAAAAAGGCCTTTAGCATTCTAGGGCTAACATACCTGTTTTCCTGCAGCCGTCCAGCCTGACTTTGTCACAACAGATAAGGACCTATCTCCTAGATAGAAGCATGACCTCTAATCTAGCATGAAAGTAGAAAAGGGTAGGATTTCTAGTTAAATTGCTGCTTATGCTGTAGATGTTTTCACACTGTAAAGGCATAGTGGATTTAAAAAATAGGATTTCCAGTTACATGTTCAGTGAGCAAAGAAACAACATAAATTAGATTGGAAATGTTTTCTATTGTGGGGGGAGGGGTTTGTAATAAAGGATGTTGCAGGTCAATAATAAAGCTTTCTCTTGGGTAGATGTGCTACTGTATTTTATTGTGGTGTGTATAGGCACCATTAGTAAATGGGGCTGTTGTCCATGCATAGTTTAAACAAAACTAACAAAAAAATTCACTGCATGTCACAACTGCCCACCATCATTTGGTGATTTGTGAATTTGTGTTTGTCATTTAAAACTAAATACTCCCATTATTATGGGCCTGGTCTGGAACTCTACTAGGGAAAACTCCCACCAAAGCTAGAGGGAGTTTTGCCTGAGTAAGGACTGGGGGTTCTGGGCTCCTTTTCCGCTTATGGTGAGGAGAGGAGGAAATTAAAGTAAAAAGGGAGGGAAAAGCTACCAAAGCATCTGTCCCAACTGACGATTTGAGGTATCCTGAGATTTTAAAATGAGGTGCACAAATACCTACTGCTACAGTGATGAGGTCTGTGTACGTTCTGATGGATGGATAAATAGATGACAGAAATGTATGCTGGGGAAGGAGCCAGGGAGCTGACTCTCTGCAACACCCTGCACTGTTCTTAGTTCCTGGCAGAGCTTTGGCAACCCTCCCCCCCGGAGTTGCATACCGTCTCTGGCTCACAGTGATACATAAACCATTCAGACCCTTAATACAATATGGTCGCTAAAGATATTGCATGTGGTTGCAATATATGTCTCAGTAAGCCCGTGCTAGATCATTCACTTATACAGAAAAACTCATCAAGGCAAGAGAGAGGACTTTTTAAAACCAGTGCAATATTACTGTAATTTAAAGACCTTTCATTGATGCAAATGTTAGGCACATCTTGTGTTTTCATAAATGCATGGAACAGGATTGTGTACTTTTCTAGACTGTTCTTAACACCTGTTTTACACCCCTGACTTAGGGCTTGCTCCAGCACTCATTGAAGTCAATGGGCATTAGAGGAGGCATTTAGAGCATAAAATGGGATTTGAAAGTTCTACTGAAATCTTTCTATGGAAAAGAAACTGAACGGAAAACTCTCTATCCATGTAATCTGAGTGATACTGTACATACAGTGGAAAAATATTGATCTTACTTTGTGAATCAACCTGGATAGTTTTAGAGAAACTGAAAAGAAGGAGCTAATTTTGTAGCTGTGATACTGAACAGGACTTTATTTACTCCTATTCTTTTGTGTACTAAAATCTGATTTTAAGCAGTAATTTATAGGTTAAAATTGTGAGTTATTTGAGCCCCTAGGCTGAAGCACTTAGCAGAGCAGAACAGATCTTTTTGGCTTTTCTGTTGCCATGATAGTCACTCTTTTTCTGTAATTACTTTTCATAAATGGCTCACCATTAGGGAATGATGGTGCCCAGCAGAAAGAAAACATTTTACATAATGATATTACATTTCCTGTTGCTAGATTCAGTGCCCTTGTGAGAAGTATGTTTCAAGCAGGAGCGTTTATTGCTATCACCTATACACCACATTGTATAGGTGTATAAACAATACACAGTGTTTATTGCTGTCACCTATACACCACATACACCAAGTTATAGCTTGGTAAGGTAAGAGTCATCCTAATAAATAGTCCTCTGTTCTGCAGGGATTAATGATGCTTTTATGGCATTGAAACTACAAACCAAGCCCTTTGCTTTACTAATGATTCTGAACAAATCTTACGCTAAGCAATGTTTGTAAAGTTCATTGAGATGCATAAGCACTATCATTATTATTCATTGTGTCTCTATGCCAATAATTAATATGTAGGTTTTAGAAATTAGAGGCTCTATCCTCCACTGAGCAAAGTGTAAATTCTAAGGGAACTTTTTGCCCCCCTCATCCCCGATCCTAGGCTAGTTGAAGATCAAAATGGCCTGGAGTAATTTAAAGCAACCTAAGGTGATTATATTGGTCTATGGTATCCAATCATAAGCCACATTATGCCTGTGCTACACTTTCTCAGTTATTCCCACTCAGCCAGAGGTTTGATATGCTGCACAAGGTCTCAGATGACATACAATGGCAACCTCTGCCTCACTCTGAACCCTCTTTCCAAACACACTGGGTAATGCATTTCTTCTGCAACCATCATGTGACTCTTTGTGCACTGCCTGCTGGTTCCATGCTTAAATGTCAAGTATTCACAGCTGTTACAAAAATTTTATTAATATTTTAACATTGCTATTAATTTAAAATGCAGAACTACTGTGTTTCATTTCATTTTTTTCCAAGTTAAGTATTCAAAGATATTTGAGAGTTCTGTCTTGTTGCATGTGATGGGGTGTTCAGCAGGGGTTAATCCTACTCTGTGGGCCAAGGAGGCCATGCTCCCTCGGCTGTGCTGAGCATGCTCCAGTTGGAACCAGGATATAAAAGGGAGCAACTTAGCTCAGTCTAGGCTGACTACCAGAGGGAGTGGAGGTGCGCTGCAGGCTCCTGTGGAAGGACTGCTGACACTTCAGGATTCAGAAGCCAGCCAGATGGTGATGACCCATGACCCCAAGGCTTCTGAGGCCACAGAGGGAAGAGAGACCATGAACCCTGAGATGACAAGCTGCAGAGAAACAGGTAGAAGTAACCCATGGGGATTTAATGGGGAATGGGTCGTAGAACCAGAGATTAGAGTGGCATTTTTTTTGGCAGGATCCCTGCCAAGCTAATGGTGGGCAACCCTGCCACTGTCAGGGCCCTTGGTTGGGACCCGATGGAGAAGGGAGGGCCTGGGTACCCTGACCCTGGCCACCACCCACGTTGAGGTGGCAGCCTACCCCTCCAACCCATCAGCCACTAGGCCTCACCACCCTGACAGAGAGGGAGCCCTATTGACCTCGGCTATTAGGCCACATAGCCCTGACTGGAAGAGCAACTATAGGGAGTCTGGCCATTAGGTCACACCGCCCTGACAGAGAGGGCAGTCATATTGACTCTGGTCATTAGGCCACACAGTGCCACCTGGGAGGGAAACTGCATTGACTCTGGCTATTGAGCTGCATAGGAAAGCCCAACATAGGAAGGCCACCTTGTCGACCCCAGACATTGAGCCATACGGCCCAGAAATTAGAGGCAGTCGTTCAAACTAAGCGGCAGGACCATAATGCCCCTCCACCTCTTCCCCAAAGGGTGATTGGGTGTACCACTCTCACGACACTGCAGTTGAAGCAGAAGAAACCTCTTGGTCATACAGGAAACAAAACAGCAGTACAGTTTGATCCAGTGGTTAAAAAAAAAAAAAAAGCCAATGAGAATATCGAAATGTGCTGACTGTAGGAACTCTGCTAGGTCACACCAGGCTTGAGCCCGGTTATTTCAAGAGAGTCAGTCAGTAATGGAGGAGCAGACTGTCTAAGATCTCTTTTACACTGGCTTCACAACTCCATTTAAACATAGTCTAAAGGTCAGATCTGCTCTGACAAGTGACCTTTACGTGGCAGTGCAAGGTTCCATGTTTGTGTCTTAGTGATTTCCATAGCAAGTGTGCTCCATTTACAAGTAAAAAGGTATTTTAACTGTCAGTCCTGAAGACTCAATTGGGATCTAAGAGTTAAGCTGCGGTCTTTGCTTCTCATGCATTAGGACCTGTAAAAAAGGTTCTGCAGGCAAAATCAGTCCCTCAGCAATATATATGAAGCCATATTGTTAAGAACATAAGAACGGGCATACTGGATCAGACCAAAGATCCAGCCAGCCCTGTATCCTGTCTACCGACAGTGGCCAATGCCAGGTGCCCCAGAGGGAGTGAACCTAACAGGTAATGATCAAGTGATCTCTCTCCTGCCATCCATCTCCACCCTCTGACAAACAGAGGCTAGGGACACCATTCCTTACCCATCCTGGCTTACCCATCCTGTCACATTATGCCTACAGTCATAATCCCTGGGTGAAACTATCTGCAACTTAATAAAAAATTATGTTGATCCTGCACAAGCTAGAATAGAATCCAGCTTCTGTGTCAACTGTGTTGTCTCTGCAGGGCTAACATGAGTAAAAAGCAGTGAAAACTCATTTTGGCCACTAAGATATGGCTCTGAATACCCAAAGGAAGAAAGTAGGTACCATTTTTACAGTACTTTTTTCAGAGTAGAACCCCACTTTAAGTTCCATTGCAGTCAAACTGGTTTCTAAAATTGCTTGGCCTCAGCTATGCCGGCCACTCAACCAACATTAATATTCTATATTACTGCATTATGGCAAGTCCCAAAGGTGCCAAACAAAATTGGGCCTTGCATAAGCAGATAGAGAGTGTCACTGCCTCACATATTTTACAATCGAAGGTCTCAATCCTGTAAAGTTACACAGGAGCGTAAATGTTTGCAGGATTGGGATGAAACCAAAAACCAGATTAAGTGAGGGAGAGCTGGACAAAGTATAATACCAAAGTGATAGGGCACATAGCATGTTAGTTCAGCTTTTGATTGGGCATTTTTATTTTTGTTCCCAGGACAAGGGACAAACAAGGAATAGGAGACAGAGATATCATAAAAATGCTCATCAGTCACCCTTCTGCCTGCTTTGCACTTCTCAGACAGCACGCAGGAGCTGGAAAGTTGCCTTATAGAGGTAGCTGGGGATCCCTCTGGAACAGGGGAATTCTTGGATGGTGTAAAGCCATCATAGCCAGCTCTCTGCCAGCCAGCTACTCTTGTCTCCAGGGTTAGGGATAGGGAGACATGATTGGTGCAATGTGGGGATACGATGGGACATGACTGGAGTGTGTTATGCTCCAGTAATCCCTAGCCAGAGGAATGGTCTTCAACAGACTGTTCCTGCCAGTGTAATTTAGAGCAGCCTAAAGGCCCCAGGATCAGTGTAACATAGATAAGTGCCAGCACATTAAACACGCTAAAAGGGCTACATGACATCCATCATTCTCTGGCTGATAATGTTCTGGAAGGGTTGGTTCATTCATACCATATTATCCCAGGATGCGTGCAAGAAAATAACTGGATTTCAAAGATACAATATGTGAAGAGAATGCCAGCCCTAAGGGCACGTTTTGTATCAGAGAAATAAAACTGCTAACATATCATAAAATTGTGCTGGCTATGAAAAGATCTGTCATCCAGCTGTATTCACCATCCTTTCATGCAGCTGCTCCACAGAACAAATGAGTCCAAGTAACTTACCACTAATACAAGCAGTGCTGCTTGTTGGATTTCTAACAGTTCAGAATTTCTTTGGGGTACCAGGATTACTTAGCCTCCTTCAGCAGGAAATTCACAAAACCCATACAAATACCTGTGTGTGGATAAACTGCTGCAATTCACCTTCCTGGCCCTCCTGCTGCTGTGGCTACTTTGTGTTCCAGACTGTTTCCTTCTTTCCACCTAGTTTTGCTGCTCTCCCCAGATCCTCTAATTCTCTTGTGTGCATGGTTGACTTCATCAGTGCTTGTCTGTTGAAGACGGATGTGCCCTTCAGTCCTGTGCGCCTAAAGAACTGCTAGCTTCATTTGGTGACAAATCAACCTCAACTGAGAGATCTATTCAGACATCTCCCCTGGGAATAACCCCTAACAATATCTTTGATCTTTAACGTTCCAAGTGACTGGATTCTTAATTCACCCAGTTGATACATTCATTGCCAGACATTGCAGTATACTTCCTGAAAGCATACATGTTGCACAGCAGGAGGTGCATGCAAGCGGAACTACTATAACAATACTAATGAAGATCTGTGCATTACCAGGCTATGTCTACACTCCATGGTTTTATACCATTGTTTGGAGAAAAAACTGCTGTCCACAATGGTCTGGGAAACTGTGCTGGAATGCTAACCATCTTTCTGGTGTAGGAGTGAAGGATTGGAGCAGTCATCACATGATCAGCCTTTTCTTGTTTCCATCCTCCTGCCATAAGAATGATGAAAAACATTTTCTTTAGTGAGTCATGAGACTATGGAGTCACAGGTGGTTCATTTTGCAGTAAATGTGAACTATTTAGGAGAAACAGATTACCTGAAATTGTGGATAAACTCTGTTTGACTGCATCTTTCATTGGTGATGATATACTGCTTCCAACATGCTTGTCCAAAAATGAAAGCAATCCTAAAGTAAAAATAAGAGCAATAAAATATCTTTGTCTCTAGTTTATTGCTCTCTATAAATGTTCTCAGTTGATTGAGGACTCAAAGCTTGCTTCAAAATCATATAAAGGTCATTAAATGATGAGGCATAAGAAAAGAGGCACCTTCTCTATGGAAATCTAAAATTAGTCCTAGTTTGTCATGGCTATAAAAAGGGCAGCTCGTTAATGACTGACAATGAGATTGTTGCTCAAGGCATGTTTACTCTGTGGAGTGTGCTTGAGATGGACCATTTTATTTGCACAAGGAAACATAAGGGGTATAATGAAAACAGGCCAAGAATAAAGGATAGGAAGTGGACAGTTTTCAAATCTGGCTTACAGGATTCCTTGTGTGGATACCAAACTACTCTTTTATTACTATTTAATGGCTGATTTTAGTTCCCTTTAGAGATCCGTAATCAGCATGTTTCTTCAGACCTGGATAACATTTGTACACAAATGGTTTGAATTAGCTACCCGCAGAGAGCTAGATCATCTCTACATGAGAGACCGCAGAATGGCCAGGGAGTGGGACTCACGAGTTTTCCTTTGCATCAGCCCTTTGGAACACAGCCTACTCCCACTGGTATGGCCAAGGGTTTGGTCTCCCATCCTGGATCTCAAGACAATGTGGAAGCCTGATACTGTGCTGCAGGACTCCCATTGGCTCCCCACCCATACCAAACCTATCCTTGGTCGTGGGGAAGGAGGAGTAACAGCACAGCATGCCGATAAGTTCAAAAACATGATGGAAAATCCACACAAGGATGAAGGGGAAGAAGGCTGCAGAGCAGCAAATGCTGGCATCAGCCCCTCCCTGCTCAGCCACATCCCCACCAAAAACACCAAGCAGCAAGCACCATGAAGAAAATGGTATATGGTTAAGACCCCACCTGAATCACGGGATGATCTTCAAATACTTGCAGCTGAGTTGCAGGCAAAACATGGAAAATCAGAGATAAGTAATAATGGACTTCTATTAATAGGGGTAATTTGGAAAAGCCACAGTAGACTTATTTGCTTAAGAAAAAATTGCTGGAATGATATAAACACTAAGTATTGTTATACCTGTGAAATTTTTTGATAACCAGACAATTTGGTGCACCTATATTACATTCATTAAAAACATGACCAGTACAATATAAAAGTCAGAAGACTAAAAGTCTTAACACAACTGCTGTAGAAATTGAGCCCAGTCACTTTAGCCATTTACATTTTTCAGGCATTGAATGTTTGTGCAGTACACCCTACTGCAGTGGTTTCCTTCATGCCCTGTCTTTCCTTTGTGAAGACTTGTCCATACTAAAATACTGCATGCTCGGCCTCCCAGAATTAGGCAAGATCAAAAGTGATCCCTTTGCTCTCTCTGGACAATGCTGTACAACTGCAGGTAAATCCCCAAACTGTCCAAGATCATTTTAATGTACTAATGGGGGGGGAAGTGTGTGTTGCAAACCTCAAAATGTGTGCAAAATTGTGAACTGGGCAAAGTAAGCTCATTTAAAACAAAATTGTGGTGAAAACCTAATATTGTGAAATCTGCAATTTTCACAATATTGTGGATGAAGTAGGACCTTATATGTGGTCACCCTCAGGTGTAGGAAGAGAGAGGGGGACTTTAGAATATGTTAACTGGGAGCTTTTTGAAGAGTATATGAATCATAGACTATTAGGGTTGGAAGGGACCTCAGGAGATCATCTAGTCCCACCGCCAGCTCAAAGCAGAACTAATGCTCAAATGGTCCCCTCAAGGATTGAGCCCACAACCCTGGGTTTAGCTGGCCAATGCTCAAACCACTGAGCTATTCCTGCCCTCTCCCTAGGGTTGTGAAAGATCACACTAAGCTGGGAGTGGATGGATGAATGAGACAAAGAAAGCTAGCAAGAGAGAAGTTAATTTTGTATCTTCTGCTGCTCCCATTGAAGCCAAATGACAAAGTGCCCACCTGGCTCCAGTAAGAGCAGGGCCCTTTTCTAGTACAGGTCTTTAACAATCAAACTTTAGAGAGAGACTTGCCAGCAATCATACATTGCTGTACTGTGCCTTGCCATTTCATCACTGACATCCACACTCAGCCTCTGTCCTGGTTTTGCCCCCAGATGTAGACAAAATAAAAAACAAACTAGTAAAATGCAACTGGAATAAGAAGTATCTCTAATCTGACCCTGTTGTGACCCATTGTTTGTCATCCCAGGTTGTTTTATGTCTAATTTAGGGCCAACTTGTGATCAACCTGTGCATGAGTGCACACGCAGGGGAGCCAGGAGCCACCTTTCCCCCACATGCAAAGGCTAAGCTCAATTGCATTCTATGCACTGGGGGAATGAAAGGCCAGCTGTCTCAAGAGGCCCTGGAGGCATGAGACATGGTGGTGGGGAAAGGGTAGGAGAGGTCATGTAGCCAGAACCTGCCTCCAACTCCTAGCTGGCCCCCACAAAGAGTATGTCCACATTGCAAGTGGGAGCAAGCCTCCCAGCTCAAGTAGACAGACTCATGCTAGCAGGGCTTGAGATAGCGTCCTAAAATTATCAGTGTGGATGTTGAGGCTCCAGCAGTGATTCAGGCTACGCGGCTCAACTCCCTATGACCAGAGTCCTGGGGGGCCACACTGGAGTTACTCAATTAGGGTGAACTGCAAAGAATGGGGCACACAATCCCCAAAGCTGGTGAATATTCCAATACTTAGATTTAACAAACCAGCACAAAACAGCTTCTGTACTACCTTATTGGTTACCTAGAAGCCTTAAAGCAGTGATTCTCAAACTTTTGTACTGGTGACCCCTTTCACATAGCAAGCCTCTGAGTGCGACCCCCCTCTATAAATTAAAAATACTTTTAAATATATTTAACACCATTATAAATGCTGGAGGCAAAGTGGGGTTTGGAGTGGAGGCTGACAGCTCATGACCCCCCACGTAATAACCTCACGACTCCCTGAGGGGTCATGACCCCCAGTTTGAGAACCCCTGCCTTAAAGCAACCCAGACACCCAAGTCAAATATGATGAGGATTACTGAAAATTTTATTCATAATATAAGAAAGTTCTACCAATCCCAAAGGATCAGACACATTACCTCCTAGGTTAATGAATATTCCAGCTCTTACCCAAATACATGCTTACAGCCAATTCTTATTGACTAAACTAAAATTTATTAAAAAAGAAAGGAGATGGTATTGGTTAAAAGAACCATATACATACAGACATGAGTACAGTTCTTGAGATTCAGATTCATAGTACAGATGGTGAGCTTTGTAGTTGCAAAGAGTCCTTTCATAATTAGTTCACAGCTTATAGTCCAATGTTTATATTCAGGGTGATTCCAGGTTAGGACTGGAGAGCCCAGCCTTTTGGCTTAAGCTTCCCCTGCATGAAGCATCAAGCAGATCTGAGATAAAAAGGATCAGGACTCCAGACATTCTTGTACAGTTCCAGGTCTTCTTTGACAGCTCCGAATCCTCAGGCGCACAATAGGCAATTATGGAGACGTTGAAATAGACCTGTTTCCTAAGCATCACTGATAATTAGCTATATGGCTTAACATAAGACAATCGCCCATTTTCCACCATTCTCAGGTGATTTGCCATACATTTCAAAGAGAGATGAATACAGCGATTTACTATGTTTACAGTTCATTTAAATGTTGATATTTCCTTTTGATTGCTGAATTCATAGCTATAGGGACACACAGGAACTGTTTGTTTACACGGCTAACATCTAACACGATATAAATACACGCACAATTAGTATCACCTCCAATTCTCTAACAATACAGGTTTGAACTTCGAAGTTCTAGCATGTCTAACATGGAGTGGCCCTAATTACCATTTATATACTTTTCTAACATGGCTCTACAGGTTGACTCTGGGTCATTTAGCCTGCAGGATGCTTAACCCTTTCTGGCCATGTATTACAGTTTGTATAAGATGGGTTGCAATTATATAACAGTGGTAGCAACAATGATTTGTGTGGTCATATTCTAATTAGATAACGTCACATCCCCCCAGGCTTGGGTGCAGGTGGCTAGCCCAAGTCTCTGCCAGAGCCGCAGAGTCCACACAGAGTCCCAGCTTGAGCCCCACTAGTGTGATGTACCTGTCTACCTCAGTTAGGAGGCTTGTGCAGACATACCCATACGGGCTCACTCCAGCCAGCAACAGAAGTTGCTTAAGGACACAAGGGGAAGCCCCAGAGACTACCTTTTGTCTCCTTAAACTTTGGCAGTGTCTTCTGTTTGGCTGGTTGCATGTAGCTGTCTCATAAGCACAAGTAAGAAATTCAGACTGGGAGGTTGATGGATCGAGAGCGCAACAGAGTGGAGTCAAGAGAGCAGGGCCCCATAGCAGAGGAGAAGCAGCAGAGTTATATATACTACCTAGCAGTTTTATAAAGTGCCTAGCACACTCTGGATGCTAAATAATAAAGTTATTCCCATTACTTGTGGTTGAGAAGAAATTTCCCTAATGGACAGATTCCCCCCAACCCCCATTAGTCATTATAGGGATTCTTGCATCTCCTTCTGAAGCATCTGTTACCAACTCTGGTCAGAGGCAGACACGGGACTGGATGGAGCACTGGCTCTAATTCACCTCTGCTAAAAGACTGCATCGTTTCTTTGGGCCTGCCAATCACTACAAGCTACCACAGGGAGATGCATATGGATTTCAGAAAAACAAGTTCTTAAATTTCATCTTTTGTATAAAACTCTTCACAAGATTGTAATCTCTTGCTATGTAAATTGTGTATCTATCTATATTCTCTTATGAGGACTATTAAATGAACAGACCTTATTTTTTAGATGTGTAAATATTTGAAGTGTTCTATTTGAGGTTATTCTTTATTTTTCATCTGTCCATCAGCTCTGCCTTCTCTCACCACTGCTGCCCCTTTCTCTAATCATGACCACAAGTCAAATAACAGTTCCCCTATCTAGATCATTAACTCTTGAAATGACACGGAAAGCAGAAGTGTTCATTTTCAATTTTTAGTTATGTAACTCATACTGTCTTCACTGCTGCATTACATGAAGAGAGCTTCACTTTTTTCTTTGGCTTTCATTAGCCTGTCTTTAAGATCACTCAAGGCTGTCTTCCGCTGCCAAGTGATCTCAACGTGTCACTAACAAAGTAGCAGCTGTCAATGTATTGCAGTCACGTAATTTTAGTTCTAATTAATTTATTATGTGCCCTCCACAAAGTAGATCACAATACACTGCGACTTGGAAACATGAACGAACAGGAGAAAGGCCTTACACCGCTCTGGAAATGTATTAGATACTGCACCACATAAAAGTATAAAAAGCAGTCTGTCCTTTGTGAGGCAGACTGCAATACATCTAGGATGGAAGAGCTGCTCTGGTGGTAAGAGGCCCATGGTATGCAGAGTAGGGCTGGTCAAAAATTTTCTGTTGAAACTTATCAGAAAACTGAGATTTTGACTAAACTTTTTTTTTGCAAATTGTCTACTTTCCAAGGAAAATGTTGATCTTTTTGTCAGAAAAACAAATGCCCCAAAATTGAAATATTTTATCTGAAAATCAAAATATTTCAACTTGGAAATGCAACTCCAGGGCCTCATGGGAGTTGTAATTTGGGGATATGAGGCAAATGTTCTCCTCTATAGGCTGGCCACCCTGGCACACCAGGGTCAGGAACTCCCCATATACACCACTTCACTTCTCAATATGTGAGACTGTGGTGTACTATGGGGAACAGTCTAACCAGGGAGCTCAGCATGTAGAGGGGACTTGGCGCATAAGGCTCCTGAACTACAATTCCTGTGACACCCCACGGCAGTATTTTCAAATAGAAATATTTGTTGTTTTTTTAAATTTCTTTTGCAAAAAAAAAAAAATTTTTTTTCTGTGAAAAAACATTTTTGACGTACTCAAATGCAGAGTGGTAATACTGAATATAACACTTGGTAAAACTGTGCAAGAAAATTGTTTTCTTGTGCCATGAGAATCTGAGATATAAAACAAAACCTTCTCTTACATCAGGATGGAATGTTAAAAACTTGAAAATTTTTGCACACCAAAAATCCTAAAAGTTTTTTGGAATGGGTCAGTCAAAACATTTTGTTTCAATAATTTCCACATTTCCTTTAGACTGACCTTTTAAATTTTACATTTTTTCTTAATAAATTAAATAATGGAAAAAAACAGGTTGTATTCAACCAAAAATTGAACTTTTTCTTTCAAAAATGCCAAAATGGGATAGTGACAATTTAAAAAGGAAGTCCAAAATGTTTTGAAATGGGAAATTCATCAACACCAACCTTTTCCCATGAAAGGTTTCAGTTTTGATGAATCAGCATTTTCCAACAATAACATTTTGTGGAAAAATTCCTGTCTCACTACTAATTTGCAGCACTTCACAGTATGTTTTGAGCTTGATTTGTTACTCTCTCACACCAGCCTTACTCCATTGATTTCACTGGAGTTTTTGCTGATTTACACTGGAAAGAAGAAAGAAATCCTTCATTTTCAGAGCATTTCAACATCCTTGTGAGGTAGGTAGGGAAGCATTATTTTCATTTTCCATAGGAAGAGACTGAAGAAGAGAAATCAAGTGACTTGGCCAAAAGTCACAGAGGGAGTCGGCATAAGAGCTGCAATCAAAATTAAGAACCTTCTCATTTCCCAGTCCTATGGCCCAATCATAAGATACGTCTACATTCAAAGCCAGGGTTTGGCTCACAGGTAACGGGTAGTACCATCAAAACCATATGACCCAGAAGATGAAGGCGAAAGAAGTCATTTATTCTATCAAAGCTAGTGTGGTCGCCTAACTTTTGGAATGTTAGCAACTGTATCAGGGTTTCTCAGCTTGTTCCAATTTTCCTCTTTTAAGGTACAAAAAAAACCCTTTTGTATTTTGTACCACTATTGTATTTTATACTGAGTAGTGTTTACACCAATAAAAGAGTGCACTTACATGTGGACTAGGGCCACCCTGTTGAATACAGAACAGTAACAGATGTCTGCACTTTTTTTTTATTCAAATGAAAACAGAACAATAAAGGTAGAAGAGTTCCCCCACCCTTAAACTTTCCCTTCCCAGTTCTCCTGCTCTTGACTGAGCCTCCCCCAGGATGCTAGAATCATAGTTCATGAAACACTTTTATCTATTCCCTACAGTGCCATCACAATGGCTACTGAGTGAACTTCAATTCCAGTTGCATTGCTAACAGCAAAAGGTCAAGCTACAGAAAGTGCTCCTGACTTCAGAAAATAGGTAACTTTCTAAAGATGAACATTTTCAACTTTATTCACAGGCATTTGTATGACACATCATTGTACGGCCCACAAAATGGTTTGAAATTCTATGGCAAAAAGCTGAAGACAAATTGTTTTTCCTACTTTGTTTCTTTCCATTTATTCTATCTTTCATCCACCCATTCTGAAAATCCAAGTTGGGTGAAATCACATTTTAAAACTATTGGACAGCAATAAATTAATTTATATCGATTAAATTTATTCAGTACCAACTGAAGGTTAAAACAAAATGTGAAACAGCTAGTGAATGCTTATACTTTAAATGACCCCCTTTCTATTATATAAATCCACAGGAAAAAGGATTTTTTGTTCTTTATACATATTTATATGCCATATATACATGAAATATATTTGAAATGAACTATTTGACAGATCATAAAACCATTAATTTCAAGAAAAAATTGTTTCCAGTGTATATACATTGTATAAACAGATATGAAAACTATTAAAAACAACTTTAAACATCAGTTAACTTCCCCACAAAGGCTATTACATCTAAATATTTCCAATATTGCAACTCTGCAATAATTATCATCTCCTTCAGGCTTTTTTTTTTTTATTAAAGAGTTTACTCACATTAAGCAATAGATAGATTTAAAAACTTGCTAATATATTTCTAAAATTATAATAGAACATTTTTACCTTTCCCCCTGACCTCAGATTTGGTGTTCTTTTTACTTGACGAATATACATAATTTAACTAGAGCCATGATGGGATGCAAGAAATATAAATGTTAAGTAAGAAAAAGGATGTACTGTAGTTGTAGCTGTGTTGGTCCCAGGATATTAGACAGAGAAGGTGATGACCTCACCCACATAAGAAAAAAGGCAGTTAAAGATGTTGAAAGATGAAGTGGTACACACAATAATAATGCTCAGTCAGCATTAGCTAGGATTTTAGCAAACCATGCAAGATCAATGACATTCTTCTGTTCAAAGCTCCTTCTTTATGGTTCACTCTAAGGTTTTGACTCTCTGAAAGAGAACTCACTGTCACAGATGTTTAACTGGCTTTCCTACAACCAAAATCCAGAGTGTAAATTCTGCCCTGACTTACACCTAGTACAACCTCAGTGAAGGTACAGTGTAAGTTAGGGGAGAATTTGGCCCGGAATTCAAGCTAAATTCATGTAGCTATTTAAATTTGCCCCTGGTTGTTTCATCACTTTGAAACGATGAAACCAGTATTTTGTATTTTATTATATCTCTGGCTCTGACCCAAGGGCTAGTGTGGGGATCCATGGGCCTTCCCAAGCCCTTTGTTCTGACATTTTACGTGGTGTTAATTTCATCCTGTTATATTTTTTAGGATAATTCTTAAACAGCACAGTGTAAGGGACATGTAGTGGAAAAAATAGTGCTAAGAATCCATAACACTCTAACATTCTGTTTCAGAAATTGATTTGTTGTTTGTGCAAAGATTAAGAATCACATTCTTTGCCTTTTTGAGTTTAGACTTGGCAAAGCAGAGGGGAGCCTACCAGGGAGCCAGTCACTGCTTCCTGATTCTCTGCCTTTCCCTGGTGCAGGTTAAATTGGCCTAATGACTGCTCTAAAACTGCATCAGCTGCAAGGAGATACTCAAGGGACTATGTCAGCTGAAAATAGCTGGCTGGCGTACAGTGCTCTCTAGGTACACTTCCCCTCCTCCCCGCCCCACCAATCACTGACATCCACTATGCCAGGCACTTTGAAGAGGGTGGTTTAGGAGCCAGATATGCCGGGTCTAAGACTGCTGGGGACTCCCCCATGCCAGGGGAATCCCAGCTAAGGGAATGCTGTCTCTGCACAACCTGATTGGCAAAAAAGAAGCAGAGCAGAGAGTCTGTTTCTGATTTAGGTCCTTAAATCCTTTGGAGCAAACTACTGAGTGGAATTGAGCTCCCATTGCCGAATTGCTTTTTTCCCCCCACAAAAAACAGTTTAATCAGACAAATACAGAAATTGACAAAATATTTTAATTCAACTGCATAAGAATTTGTAAACAACCACACACTGTGCACTTTTTTTGTCCTATAAACAATAAAGACAGTTGTCTTCTGTGGTACACACCTAAAAATCTAAAACGAAGTCTATGTGGATACCATATCATTGATACAACCTAGTGGAATACTCTGTAGAAAGTGAACTACTGTACTTAATGTGAACATTTACCCAGCTATAATTACATTTTTATTCAAGGTTTTCATGCAACACAGATTAAATTTTTTAAAATTTACATAAAATACATTTACAAAAGGATCAATCATCAGAGACTTCTATGAACATCAGTGAAATACATAAAGTATACTAAAATCTGACTAAAACCAGCAAATATTTTCACTGAGGTAAAGTTAAATAAGTTAACAAGCCTTTATCACTGATTGTGGGGCTAAAACACAGTCCAAATCTTCAGGCCTGGAACAATTTTCTATTAACAGCAGGCCATTACTCCTTGATATTTTGAAGGAGCTGCAATAAATGAGCCTCAATAACCTGTTGAACTAAAGTGGAGAAACAACCTAGTTAATTACTGTTCAATGATTTCCAAATCACCACTGTTGTTGTATTTTACTGCTAGATGCTGACTTCTTTATTTTGATTAGATGATTGTACAAGACAAACTAATGCACTATGGATCTGTATCACCTATGAAAATTAAAACATCATACAATGCAAAACACTGAATACACTAACAGAAGGCCAGTATGTTGAGTGAGCATGGGAGGAAATCCTGATCTGTAGCCTGGTTTGGAAATGTAGATGGGATAGGTTAAGGTAGGGTATGGGGGATTCTAAGCTAGAAGTGGAGAGCATGTGAGTACTAGGGGGTAAAATCATAGTCACTGTTGGAAACTTTGTAGTGATTTTCCTCAGTGTTCAGAATTTACACACTGAAGCCGCTATGGGTTCCACATCTGAGCCATCCATGAAGTTATCAATTCCAACATAAGCCCAGGGGCTTGCAGCAGTTACATGCCTGGGTAGGCTTATTTTTTATTCACTTCAGGGTTTAAAAAAACTAAAGATTTCACATGGTTCAGAAACCAGGTCACCACTGAAGGGGCCCCTTTTTGACTCTGTACAACCATGCAAGAAGAAATGCCCTCTACCCCCATGAAATGTTTGTGGTTTTAGATGAAAATACAAACAAATTTCAAATAGTTCAGAGGTAAGTCCAAGAATCCTGTGACTATTTAATGTACATGAGAGCAGATGCCTGGCCCAAGTGCTCAAAAAATTAACAACAATGTCCCCCTCTCAGAGAAAGCTGGACCCCAGGCTGTAAGGCTGCTGGGAGAGGGAGGGCAGCCTCAGCAGACAGGGCTCCTGTTTAACGCTGTCTTCCTATGGCCAAACTCTTCGGGGTGGAGGGGGTAGTAGTGTCACTGCCTGCCCTCTCCTAGAATAAATCCTCTCTCTGGTACAGTTGTCTCCACATAGACAAAGGAGTTTGTAAATTAGATACACTCCCAACTGTGCCTAAAAGACATGGCTCAAGAACAGTGACTCTCTTTCACTATTGACCTGGGCTCGTGAACTAGAGGTGAAAGACCTGTGACTAGTTCCTTGAACAATCCAGGTCTGTCCTCTAAATTACATATTGTAAGATGAACACAGCACGTGCTGCTAGAGCTAACATTTTAATAGATTTTGAAAGCACGAGTCAAGCAAATAGAACAATGTGAGTTTAGTCAATTAATATTTACATCATTAAGATGTTTAACTAGCCCATAATCAACTGAAAATAACAGCCCTAACAGATTTAGGGATCAAGAACTATTTTGGGACAGGGACTTTTATCTTCTTACATGTGTAAAGCACTGTTACTGTAACTACATAAACAAACCGCAATAAAAATAGCCAAACCTAAAGGGCTCTAAATCCTTACCGCTCCGATGCCCTAGAGCCACAGCCAAATCCATGGAATTATAGCCAGAATCTGTCTCAATAGTAGGATCAGCACCATTTTCTATGTAAAATAGAAGGAATAAAATCCCTAAATTATGCTGATAATTAGTACTTTATCATTATCAATAATAAAATTCTTTTAGGTTTGATTTCTTAATGTTATCTTTAATGTGCTCACCTAAGAGAATTTTTACACATTTCACATGGTTTCCATGTACTGCATATAGAAGAGGTGTCCCTCCATTCTGCAAAAGAAGAAAAAAGACTTACAGTCTTTAATAGCTGGAGTTCATGTATCTAGTTCAAAAACTGAACAGACTGTATCTGTAATTCCTTCCTGATAATAAGTAGTACCCATATGTGACTCCTTCAGATAACAGGAGTCATAATGTGCAACGAAAAAGTCACCAACTCTTCTCTAACTATGGTTTTCTGTGTCCCTCACCTTCTATGGATCTATTTTTAGGCCACAGTCCTGGAAGTGGGTTGTGTCTGCAGACCCCTGTCCCTGTGAGGAGTCCTAGTGAAGTGAAAGGAGCTTTGCATGGGAAAATCTGTCTCTGTGGGTCAGACTGCAGAACCTGAAGTTTGTAGACTCTTCAGGGCAGAAACTGGCCCAAACTGTTTGTGTTTCCATGAAGGCTGTTCTAAATTATAGCAATTGCCAACAACCCAAAAAAGCAGGAATTAGCAGATCAACTCCTACACAAGGGGTGATCACAAGGGCTGGTTATGCCAGTTCCATGCCCAGAGTCCACAGTGGCACAAATTAACCAATCCACACCTCAATTCTGGATCACTGTTTTTACTGCTATTGCTTAATACTGAGCACACTGTTGATGCAATATAAAGTGGCAACAGACATTTTCACTGCATTAATATGGAAAAATATTTAACTTGTACAAAATCTTCTGAAGCACTCATCACGTACATAAATTCCAGCCACTTTAGAAAACTGACTATAAATTCAAAATCTGAAAACTGAAACCTTTTCAAATGTGACTATTAACCTGAAATACATTCTCATCCCTCTTATTTATATTTTGTACTGCTGGAATCCTTATGGTGAAATGTAAATAATTCAACAGTAAGATTCATCACACCATAAAAATTGATTAACTTGACATTTATGTTAAAAAAAGGAAAATTAAGTAAGTGAATACTTTTTTAACTTAGACCCTTTCTCTCTTATGTTATCATACAGGCTTTTTTGCCCTTATGTTTCTGACAGTACAGTTTAATCAATGACATCTCCTTTGAAATGCAAAATTCATAAGAGTCAAAGGCCAGTTTCTGTCTTCTAAAAGCAACTGCATTTTAAGGATTACCTCAGATTTTGCCCTCGTCCCAGAGATATTTTTTTTCCTGGCTTCAGGGAGTAGCCCTCCCCTGTGCTAATATCATCATAGGTAATTCTCTGTAATTTTCTGCATAAGGAACTCTTCTATAGTAAGTACTGATATAGCAAAGTTCTTCTGTGGCAAGAAGACCTGGGTAGGGAACACCTCACTAGTTTGGAGAAAAACAAACATTTCACCTTCCCAGAAGGTCCATAGTAAGTCCTGGGGTGTGAGGACAAACACGCAAGGTCCCTGATTCACAGCCATCATGTGAGCCCAGGAACAATCTCATCTAGCCCTCCTATTTCGGCTGAGAAGACACTCCCCATCTATCCCACCAAGAGACTACAGTTGGTCACGGAGACCTGAAAAAACTCTCTTGGTCCTGTACAAAAAAGTCCTCCCAGGGACAATCAATTAGTACACCATGTCCTAGGGTTTCCAAGCTTACATTTCTGAAAACTTAATATGGGTTTCAAATCCATGTCTGTTCTAGAGTTAGGAGCAAATTTCTGACCAATGCACACTAAGATAATGTACACTCCAGTGACAGACTTACCCAGTCATACTCGTTTACATCAACTCCACAATCAAGCAGCATTTTGACAATATCTGTGTATCCCTTACTACAGGCCAATGAGAGTGCACTTTCTCGCCCTTTCCCCAAAATCTGAGCATCTGCACCCTGAAGGAAAAAAAAAAAAAAAAGGTGTTACCAGTCCTATTTAGAAACCTTACTGTCACAGGCTGGAGGGCCCTTTAATGCAAGCTGGGCTCAGACTTGCCCCGATCTAGCCCCGAAAGGGCAATTAGCGATCCCAGCTGGGTGCACCAGACTTGGAATGATTAGAGGTGCAGCTGGGGTCTGAGAGAGACTACAGAGGCAGCAGAACTCTACTACAGACAGAAACCCACAGGGATGGAGGGGGCGGGTAGTCCCAAAGACACTCATAGGGAGTAGAGTAGGCTCCTGTGGGGGTGGCCCTGAGATAGGATTTGTAAGTAGAAGACTTCAGTAGATGAATGGAGCAATAACTTTTTTCAGATTTGTTTGGATTTTCATTTGGACCTTTTAGTTACCCCAACGGGGATTTAAGCTTTATGTGACCTGGCTGGAGGGCTGAGCCACAGAAGATACTTGCAGGAACTGCTGGAGCTCAGGATATCAATGACATTATGCACTGACACAAGGCAGAGCTCCAAAGCAGAGTGTGCCCCCACCACATTTGCCTTTTACTTCCTCTTTGTGGGGCAATTAATGTTACTACTTTTGCAGATGCTACTACATCTCTAAACTTAGCAATATAAAATGAACTAAAGATTTTGAGAAGAACTGTATTTTCTCCTTACATTCTGAAGCAGAAACTCTACCACTGCTATCTGCCCATGCGCTGCAGCCCACATCAGAGGGGTAAAACCTTCTTCATCTTTATGGTTGATTACATTTTCTGTTTAAAAGAAAAATACAGTTCAATGATCATTTTTGCTGCTGTACTGCACGTGCTGTTAGAGTAAAGGTTGTGTCAACATTTCTGTTACGAACAGCTGCGTTTATAGTTCTACCATAAAGTCCACCCTGGCCTGACATTTTACATACAAAATCTAACCGTGACAGTGACAGAAATACACTTATCTATTCTGTATGGGGGGAGAGGGAAGGAAAACCTAGCTTCTGATGACTTTCACATTTATACAAATAAAGTTTTATTTTTATACTAAAATATTGCAGGTCATTTAGCCATAATGTTGGCTATGGATATTTTTGGAGATAGTATAGCAGATGCCCCCAAAATAAACAAACGTTCCATATTAATAGTTATTAGGCAATCTAAAATGTGTTTTTCCAAGATAATGAGCCATTCTAGTCTCTCAAATAAATAACATGTAAATCTAAGGTCTAGAATAAAGAATTGGCAATTTCATGTATTTGAATGGGGTTCTATGCAGAGGGTTAAGCGTGTTCCCAGAAATGAAGGGCGGTGGTAAGTGTGTTTTTGAAGCTGATTCATTGGCTGGATGAGTTAATTTGTTCCTGATGGATGCTTGTTTTTTCAGTGCTGCTAAGTATATTTACATTGTTGTAAGATAAATTAGGTGTCAGGGTACCCAAAGCTCTTCTAAGGGTAACTTTTTTTTTTTTAAAACCATTAGTCAAATCTAAATAAATATATGCTCAAATTTTTAAAAATGAATTTGCTTTCTATGGATTCCCAATCCTTTGACTCCTACAAAGGGGAGACAGTTTTACTTGCATGAATGCCAACAAAAAGCAAATTTCAAATTTGTATATTCAAGCATAACACCGCCTTAAGCCAACAAACAGATGTCAGATGGTAATGACTTCAATGACTGCCTACAATGGCCAGATTCGTACCAGAGAAGTTAATGTAAATGCTTGTATAGCCTGTTGAGACAGCCAGCAAGTCATCCATATTCACACTAATATAATTACTTAAAAAGGAGTGATGTACAGTACAGTGGATGCTATTTTGCAGTTTATTTTACAGAAAATAATATCCATTATAAAATTACGATAGTTTCACTGCAGGATATTGCATAACTCAGATTTGGAATGATAAGCAGTGAAGAGCTGGCTGAAACTACAATATAATGCTGTATAGGTTAACTGATAAAATTATGAATATAAATACATTCACTTTAGTGGGAATTTGTTTCAGACTATACATGCAGTAAAGAAGACTACAGTTAAATCATCTCATAACTAATTTGCAGATTTTTGCATCTCTCACTTTCACAGTTTATCTATATGCAGTCTGTAGGGTTTCTTCCCCCTGCTTCAGTGCAGAAAGGATTTACACGTCATTCCCATTAAGACTAATGTTACTTTGCACACCCGAACTGCAGTGATGGGAGACATGACATCTTTAAAAGTACAGACAGATATTAAAAAATTCATGTCCATCATGAGTTTATGGGGTTTGTGATAGATCTGTGGGGGATTTTCTATGCAGCTGATGCATGTTGGGGGATATAATCTCATGTAACAAGGTTAAAAATCCTCCAAAGAAAAGATGAGGTTTAAAGCCCCTCAGACTCTCACCTTGTTCAATACGTGTGGCCAAATAAAGCATTTCCCCTTGAGCAGCCAGCTGGTGAACTGACAGAGCTGCAAAAAGAGCACAAAGATGTATTATGTGCACATAAGGCATGGTCCTGCTCCACCTGAAGCCAATGACAAAAGGAAGTGCTCATACTGATGTCAGCTTAACTTCTGAATCAGGTTTGCAATCTTCTTAAAAGTGGTTCCATTTTTCCACCAACTCTCATATTAGAAGGGCAAAATATTTTCCACTGATGTTGAATTACAAACTTTATTATGTTCTCAATATCTCCATGAGATGGCTTCTTGCCACCGGGCTTGTAATTTAATGTCACTTTGCCATCAAGATTATATTGCCTTCAAGAACGTTTAAAGGAGAAAGATTAAAAATACTGAATCACTAATACACTGAGGACATGTTCTTTTCCATTTTGAAACTATTAACCAATGTTTCCTACAATGTTCTTTCCTTTCTGTTTAATTCTTAAGCTAATCTCAGGTTGCTTCACCAGCACTGAATTTTTATAGAGACCTGCTGCTGCTAATGGTCAGACAAAGGGAATATTCTTACTCGTTTTAAGACTAAAGAAAGCTGCAAGCACTTATCAAACTCTTTGTTGCATTAGAATATCCAAAATACTCTATGACGGGTCACAGGGTGTTCAGTATATGAATCTAGTTGACTGCTTGTTGAAGTCAATAGCATAACTCCCATTGAGCACAAGCATTGGATCAAGTCTTTTGTAAGCATACACAACATGACCTACTTTTCTATTGGAGAGGAAAATATTTCCTTTAACCTCCCTCTCCCCACCCCATCCCCCCAAAAACACTCGGGGATGGAATCAGTTATTACAGCAAAGTGCTTTAATAATCTAAGAGCAAACATTTAAGGCCTTGATCCTGCAACGTGCTCTGTACAGGCACAGGGGGTCTGCCGATGTCAAGTTCACTGTGGGTACAACCATTCTGTCTTGGGGAAAGACCATAGTTATACATATTAATCGATAACACTTCGTGTTGTTTGCCAGTAGTTATCCATTATATAAATATCCATTGTGCTATTCCTATTCACTGTTAGTTTGATTTCTCAGAAAGGATACACCTTTTATTCAGAAAAGGGCATTGTATGGTATACCTCTGTACTCACTAGCCCAGTAGGAAAGGGGTAATTTTATAACTGAACTTCTAAGTTTAAGAGGGATGTATGCTTAAGATTTCAAATTGTGGCCATTTGTAGGGTGAAAACTCTACTAGGTTATCAGTTTAAATAAAAAAAAAAATTAATTTTACAGCTTCCTCTGTCAGTGCATCTTCTGTCTCCTTGATTATAATCACTACAGAGCAGAGACTGTCTGAATATCTATTGTATGACATCCAGGACATTGTTGGCACTTACCCATTAATTAATAAGTTCTACTTGCTGTACCTACACTGATAACAGATTAATAGGGTTAAAAAAAAAATCAAGTACTTTCATTTAAAGACTACGAAGAATCAAAAAGGTCGTCTGTAAGGTCTTCAGCTCAAGACTTGGACACTTTTCCTGAAGATGTGCTTAGCTAAAGCATAACTCATTGGCTTCAATACAGAGTGAATGGATGAAATTCTATGACCTGTGTTATGCAGGTCAGGCTAGATGATCTAATGGTCTCTTCTGGCATTATTCTATGAAAGGTCCCAATGAAAAAGTCAAACATCTGACAAGCAGTTATTAACTTACAATTGACAACATTTACTATACCACAGGATACTTACAATTTACAAGGAGAGGTGTTGTAGAGACCTCATTTCCCCTATGTTTGTTAGTTAAAGTAGTTGACTGTTTTATGGGCGAAAAATGTTTAGTTGTTGATGGGGTGTAGACATGTCTTACTTGAATTCCAGGAGAAGGGGAAGTATGGATGTTGCATTCAGCTAAATTCAACAGGGAAAAGATAACTGATTTTAGTGACTGTAAGAATGCTAAAAGGAAAGTTACAGATTCTAAATCAAACTAGGATACGTTAATGTTATGCAGTATTTAAAACCTGTATTAAATAAGAGTGATGGAAGGTATTTCTTTCCACTATTAATTACATGTACAGAATAATAAAGTGAAAGGGCCAAATTCATCCCTAAATCAGTGATGCTCTAGGGATGAATATGGCCTACAATCATCCAAAGACCATAATAAAAATTTTCTACTAGGTGTCTGCATGAACTATATTTCCTTATTGGTACAGTTTCACCATTTCTTTAGCAAAACTACAACTGCATTGTGAATGATGTCTTATGACTATTGATCTAATAGAAATGGAGACCTCCCAAATTAACTGATGATTAGCTGTTACAGTGTGGGGAAGCTGGAGTCCTAAAGGTCACTCTATGCCATGTTTTATCTGCACGTTGCATGGGATTATTTTCCTAGCTTTCCATTAGATGAGCATAGAAACAGTAATTTAAAATGATCTATTATATACATTGTCCTTTGGATTCTAATTCTCAGGAGTGGCTATATTACTTCTGAGAACTTAGACTAGAAGCCACAGAATTAAAAAAACAAAACCAAACACTTTAAATGTAGGAAGTCAATAAGTAGGATTAAGCTGCATTACTGGCTGAATTGATTTGGCATTAGTGTGCAGTAGTAATAAAATGATGGAGGTTAATTAACATGCCCAGTAACTCTGGAGTCATACTGTAAAGAACTTCTGAGTGCAAATTCACGAAGAGAACTGATTAAAAAAGTGTGAGACCCTGGTGCAAATGTAGTTCCAGCAAAATTACATTTTACTTGTAGGTCAAATAGCTGCAGCTATGGTTACGAAGTTAAATGTCCTAACCTGGTGGCTGAACTGCAGCCAAATACAAGGGGGGGGGGGGAATGGAAACCCGTAACGAGCCAAAGCTTATATTCATTATGGCAAATTGATTAGATTCAACACCATGACAAGATTGATTACTGATTGTTTGATATAGTACAGAAATGTGAAAATTAAGTTTAAAAGTGCAGATATTTAAGAAGTAACAGACATAACCTTAGTTCTGAAAGCTGTTCTGTGTGAGCAGCCCAATGCCCGCACAGAGCCCCCCTCAACTTGAATGGGACTGCACATACAGGTGTTAGGGTCTGCCCACATGGAACAGCTCACAGAACTGGACCCAGAATCACTAACCGCTTTCAAAAATAGGTGAAAATGACTCAACAAGGCAATTATTGCAATGATCACAGGTCCAGCAGCATCATACTGATAAAACAAGAATAAAAGAGGCCACTGTCAGCGACAAAATAACTTAAAAGTTTGTATCAATATTAGGGAAAAGATAAAACTCTCCAAACTTCCCCCAAAAGTGTATTAAAGCTAACAACTGATCCTGCAATTCTTTCAGTGGAGCACTGTGTGGGTACAAGAGTCTACCTGTGTGCAACACATTGCAGGGTTAGGGACTAAGCCATCAAAAGATGATTATATTCTCAATGTGGCAGTAATTTAATTTTTCCAAAAATATAGACATCTGCCTCAGTGTAGACTCATGGTCTAAGTACATTTATGACTTTTCTTCAGTCCTGTTGCTTTATTTTTTTTTTTTAAAAAGCCTGAAAGATATGTATACGTATGTACTCTCAGGAGGGAAATGAGCTTTGAATTAAACCATTTTTGAACTGGATGTGTAACAGAAATGTTAGGGAATACATTATAGAAAATTGCTAATGATTAAAACATCAATAGGCTAGGCAAGATAGTTTCACAAGTCAGCTTGCATGCTTTGCAATGGAACTTGCCTCCTGCACCTAAAATTTTCTACAGACTTTAATGGGAGTTTTGGGTGCATAAGGAATACAGGAATGGGCACTACTTATATCTTCCTATGCAATCTTTTGCTAATAGAAGACAGTGACATAATCATCCTGAACTTTGTTTTTTAGTTTTAAAACCACTCTAGAATGTTAGGAAACTATATGAATTGATCTATAATCTTAAGGATAAGAAGCAAAGAAAAATATTGAAAAGTGAAAGGGAGGGGGAGATAGTCCACACACAACTTGTACCATAAAGTTCAACCTTTAAATAAGACAGATGCCACTTCAAGGTCAGAGTTGACCTGGTCTTGAATATTTTTACTATCTTCTTCATTCAATGACTTCACAAACCGAGAACAGACATTCATATCAAATCTATTAGGCAAAATGAATTTCATTCCCATGGCGACACTCTGAACTGGGCCTTCTTCGGTGGTGGAGTCAAGCTGATGCTCTACTTTAATGTCCGGCATGTGAGACAGACTATAGCTGCTGGTGCACTCTTCCACAATTATCTGTGCCCCAACATCTAGATTTGCTGAAGACGCCATAATTTCAATCTCAGTTATGTAAAATGTTGCTTCATGGTTTCCAGTTGGTAGTGGTTTACTATCATAATTTCCAACCAGTCAAGCAGTCTTTGAAGAGATCTGGACTTCAGAACAATCTACAATTGAACATAAATATTCTTAAGGTTTGAATACAATGTCACAACTTCATAATGCAATAAAAATACATTATTACTTCTTCCTTTAAAATAGCTGCAATTATGTTACTATGGATATAAACTTCAGGCCAAATCACCAAATCGGTATTAGATTTTATTTATTTTTTATTCAAACAAAATTCTAAATAAGGATTGTATCTAAATAAGGATTTCAGGATTTGACCTTTTAATTATTAAGGTTACAGCCAGCTCAATGAAAATAAATAAGACATAACATTGTCGATAACAAGGAATTTTGCCTCTTTGACTATCATTTAGCTGTCCCTAGCTATTGCATGGAAAATGTGGTTTGAGGAAGCACTGAAAACGTGTTGTCTGAAACTCTGATTTATGACTATGTGCCTGCCTAAAACACTCACCCTTTTAGTGAATACTTGAGAAGAAAGGATTATGGTAGGTGCATTTTATAACTCATTGAGGTAGGTGGTTCACTCTGTCCCATGTGGACATAAGTGTGACTCACTAGAGAAAAAGAATCAAGACTGAGCAGTAATGAGGTAGGAATCCTAGAATCAGTCACATCTCAGAAGGAGACTTAACCTGAACTCTGTTGTTAATTTCTATATTAAAGATACCTGAGGGGGGGAAGACAGGGACTTGGTCTTTTTGACTCTATACAGTGCATAAAGCATCTCCTCATAGGGCCGTATCTTGTAGGCTTCATTAAGAGCTTTGCCTCAGTAAGAACTGTAGGATTTGGGCCAAAGGTTACATGCAGAAGGAAATATTTTTTCTTTGAACAGTAAAGAAAATTGTTAGGAAAAAAGTACCGTTTCAGTATCCGGTTTTATTTTTTTCCCCTCTCTCCCTCCCATAGCATGACTGTGTGTCTCAGAAAGAAAACTAATCCTGAGTGTAGCCTGCTGGTTTATAGTGAAACTGCAACACAATTATTAGGCCTGATTCTGATCCATTTATGGTTGTTTTACACTATTGTAACTCAACTGACTTACAAAAATGTAAATAAAAAAATATTGTTTTCGGATATCAGGACTAGACACAATGTTGTTAAACAAAGCCTTTGGATTTCAATACGCATGATAATTCATCGACCCATGCAAGTTAGGTGACCACATCTCACAGGATTGAATCCTACATCAAAGCCTACATTGCCATAGACAGGATCCAGTTAGTAAGTTAGCAAGAAACAGTTGTTGTCCTTTATCGTACTGTATGTCACCTAGCAAAATCAAGATCTTAACAGAGTTACTATGAGTTAGGTGAAACAACCGGCCATTCATTTCACTGTACCGAGGAAAACCTTTTCCAGCTAATTTGCTCTAAAAGAAATGTGTGTGAACTGCAACATATTCGGAGCTAATTCAAATCTCTATCTTGAAGACAAAATCCAGGCTATTATTAAACCAGAACAGAGTTCAGGACCCCAGTCGTCTCCTCCTTTTTTCAAAATAATTAAATAAATAAAAATGATAAACTCCAAGTGCCGGATCCTATAGGGAAGAAGAATGGTTTATGGGTTAGGGCATTCCCAGTTCTGCGTAATCTTGGGGAAGTCACTCATGTAAGTATTCCTGTGCCTGTGTAAAATAAAGATAGTTCTCTAACCTGCAGGCATATCACAAGGCCTAATTTGTTAATGTTTATGAGCTACTCAAAAACTGTCATGATCACTACTAAAAATGTTTATATGTCAATTAGATTGTGCAGAAGTACACGTTTAGTTCCTCCAAATTCAGAGTCTTCTTTAACTCAGTTTTTCAGAGGGAACAAAGATGAGGTAGGAAGGAAATGGAAGAAAACATGATGGAAAAAGATTGCAAATGTAAGTACAGGGACCCTAAAATAGCAAGAATTTTTAATAGTTGTAAGTTTGTTTTATTAGTATTTAGAATAAATAAAAAGCACCCACCCCAGATTGAACCATTATTTAAAATTATAAAAAACAAAACTCAATTAAGTCAGCTCATCCTTTGTCCCAGGCAACTAAATACTAACACCCCCACTGGACAGAACTTTAGTTACTAACTCTCTTCACAGGTCAAATGAAACAAGCATTGAAAGATCGTAAATCCAAGCTATTTCAGACGGGGGCAGAAAGGCAGTCCAGAGTGCTGGGGTCCTTGTTATTAGACTAAGGTGGAGCTGGCATCGGTGCTTCCAATGATTACATCTGCAGCAGTGTATTATGGAGGTAGGCTAGATTTTGGTTATTTATGATTATATATATATATATATATATATATATATATATATATATATATATATATATATATAT
>NC_133774.1:50538758-50560267 GCF_003597395.2 Chelonoidis abingdonii | reverse complement strand
ATATATATATATATATAAACCTTAAAATCTATCTGGAAGCTCACAGATACCAACTACAGATCCTAAGTATAGGAGTTATCTGATCGCTATAAGGTATCCTGCTTACAAAGCAAGCAACGGCTTTCTAGTCCAGTTCCAGCTTCCCATTCATTTTAAGCGGTGACCTCCTATAAACCCGAGGCTTGAAGCGACAAAGACAGTAGCTAATGGCAGCGTGATCCACATCCAGAACAAACGTTGTGCTCGTTGGGCCACAGCTTCTAAACCAGCTGTTACTCTATCAAGATCCCCACGTGACAAGTGCACTTCATTTCCGGATACCTTTGTTGCCTTATTAAGGCAACGCCGCTGGCAGAGACTCACCAAACGCTCCCTGGGGCGAACCTTAGGCCCGCTACCGGCCGTAGCCACTTTAATACTCGGCGACGCGCCTGGTGTCACCGTTATTCGCACGGCGAAGAAGGCGGTGGGGAGCGAGCTCCAGGCGCGAGCTGCGACAGGTCTCTGGGGTCGGATCTTCTCGCCTGCGGCTCCTCAGTATTGTTACTGGCGTTGTTGTTATTGTTCTCAATAACGTCACTTCCTCTCTGTTTATAGAATCCGGAGCAATGAAGTGTCTTCCAGCCTCACGGGCGCGCGCGTCCCGGAAGGGAGTTCCCATATACGTTACCAGTAACACTCGGTGCGATTGGACACCCTGTGGCCTTTTTCTTTTTCTCATTGGGCCCTTCAAGAGGTCACACGGGTCAGAGACGTGGGTGTGAGAGGTGACGCGCAGCACTGCGTGGCGCAGCAGTGATGACGCAGTTCTTCCGCGACAGGACCAACCTGATGCTCGATGGCAGCTTCCGTGGGACGCAACGTGACTTCTGCCTGCTGAGGCGGAACCGGGCTCCTTCGTCCGGCGCTGCCCCAGTGACATCCAGTTGGGACGGGATCCTACTGCGAGGTGGGGATCGCGATGGGAGAGAGCAGCGCACCCCCCCCCCCCCGCATGGCCTGGGAGAGAGCCGCGCCGCTCGGCCTGGAGAGCAACCGGGCCCCGGTCTCTCCCGCCCGCCTCTTGAGGCTGGTGAGCTGCCGGCTTCTTCTGCTCCGCTCGACCCTGTAACTCTGCTACTGGGTAACGAGCCCCTGTGCCTAGATACCCCCGCCCCATGCAGAGCGCGGCGCCAGCCCGCGTAAGCCGGCCCCAACCCACGTTGGGCAGTCCCGTCCCGCGTTCTCCCGGCGGGGCCTGCTGTCGAGCAACGGAGCTGCCCCTGCCCCAGGCACCCGGGGGGGTGCCGCTACTACGCGCATCGCTCCGCACCGGTAACTCCGCAACTATTGGCCAAGCTGGAGTTCTGCTGTGCTGGCTGGGGAGGGGGGTAGCCGGGATGGTGTAGAAACGGGAAGTTATCGCAGTGGCCGCGTTGTGCAGGCGCTGGCTAGTGAGTCCTTAGTCTTGGTCTGAAATGTCTGTTGAGTAGGGCGCTGAGTTACTGACCTGTGTCTGTTGTGATGAGCGTGGATGGAAGCTAAGGTGAGCTCACATGTGTTCTGATCCAGCTTCAACGCTCTAGAAGTAAGGCTGCTATATTAATCTACTGCATGCCCTGGGCTTATGTTCCACACTGTCCCCTTCATCCTTGTCCCCAAAACTTAAAATCAGGAGGCTGAATAAGATATTTCAGCATATGCATAATGGAATTTCACTTGTATTTTTTTTATGGTTCAAATTTAAAATTTATTGTAAACTCTTGTTTTTCAGCTACGCTTTCATTTAAAAACAGAAATACCACACTTTTACTTTACCGGGAGCATAACAGCAGGGGCTGGACTTGCTGCTTTTGGGAACCTAATTATACGAAAAAATGGCTAGTTATAAACCTGTAGTGGTTCAGTCATTTCCCAAGCTTGGTGAGAAAATCACACAAGATACTTTGTATTGGAAGAATTACAAGGTAAGAATGCATAGTTAATATATGGGAATATAACTTAAGTGTTTGTGTAGTAGTTTTTGCTTAAAGATTTTTGTCTTAATTTTATGCAACAGTATAAATGGCCAAAACTTAAAAACAAAAATGACTTTCCTGTCCATTGTTGTAACTAGATTCTCTCTTTGTGCACTTTATAGCAAAGTAGCTTCAGTAGATCAAGTTTGAAACTTACTCATGTAATGAGTCTAACTCAACATTTCAAGACCCCAGACTGACTTGAATCACAAATTGCTTCCTTTAATATATGCAGATGACTCTAATAAATATGGTCACCTTCATTTATCTGACTGGCAATCATTACAATAAGTTTGTTGTAGTAAGTCTCTCTTTTTAAAAATGAAAATGTATACCAGACAATTTAGGTATAATGTACATATGGGTATTTGAAAAAGTACATATTTATACAATATGAACATGTTTTGCATTTTGGCAAATTCCCTAGTAATGAAACAATATAACACTTAAAACATAAAATTAGAAAAAAAAATCTTAAAGCAAAAAAGGGGAAGTAAAATTTTGGGAGGGCCAAAAACTTTTTTTTTTTTTTTTAAATACAGCCATGATTTTTTCTGTTCTAATTCTTTAAAAGGATTTTGTATTCAGTTTAGAAACTAGATAATGGTAGAGTATCCATGTCAAGCTTTCATGTCTTTGTAAGACTACTGCTAATAAAAATCTTTGGTAAAGATTAAATTTCTTTAATCTCACTTCAATTCATTTAGACTCCTGTTCAGATAAAGGAATTTGGTGCAGTGAATAAAATTGACTTCTCTCCAATTCCTCCACATAATTATGCAGTCACAGCCTCTTCAAGGGTAAGTTTTCATATTAAGCCCTATTTTGTTTTTCAATTAGTGTTGTATGAGAATGTACTAATTTAAAATTTATTTTTATTAGATCCATATTTATGGTCGGTACTCTCAGGAGCCAATCAAAACATTCTCTCGCTTCAAAGATGCTGCTTATTGTGCTACATATAGAGATGATGGCAAGCTGCTTGTTGCTGGAAGTGAAGAAGGTGTCGTTCGGCTCTTTGATATCAATGGAAGAGCAGCACTGAGACAATATGATGGTCACACTAAGTAAGTAAGACAACATGGTTTTATTCATTGTGTATAAAAGCTTTTTTTTTTTTTAATGTACATTTTATGATTGAAATACCACGGAATACTTTGTGAAGGTGAAGACATTAACAGGGTTCAGAAAAGAACTAGATAAGTTTGTTACCCTAAATTTTACACTGCAATTAAAATTAGCATACATTAGCGTTTCTAGCTTAACAAAAGGGAAACAAGGTTGTGGCCTGCCCTAAAGGAATTGCTAGGGTGTTATGGACACAAGCAGAAATTCTTCGAAAACAAAATAATTATTTATTTAAAAGAAATAAGTGGTTACAATATTTTTAATAAAGCGAGAAAGAATACATAGAACATAATAAAATTACATTTAAAGAATCGTGTAGTTAAAGCGGCGAACCAAAATAAAAGACACAGATTATATGGAATATTCCTATATCACATCTAGAATTATTATGTAAGTACATTTAAATGATGTTACAATCTGATATTACCATTCTGAGGGTGGTGGCCAACCAGTCATAGAATGGGATGGGGTAGATGTCACTCAAACACAGGCATCCGGCTTTATTGATAACCACACCCAGGCACTCCTAAACAAGAAATATTAAAATCAGACTAACTCATACCAAAATCCCTTACAACTTTTGTATAGAACTACTAGGCTCCTACCCTGTTTGAATCTTCTCTTTATATACAAAAGAATATGTAATTGCTCTTGATGGAGGGATGGTATTAATGCATATTCTAAGAAGAAAGTCAGTATAGCCCATATTTTGTGATCTGTGTGTTTAATATAAACTTTGAACCGCTGAAGGAGTATAGTGCTGCAATTCAGATATCTTCCAGTAGCAGATTTTTTTTGTTAGCCAGTTTATCATAGCACTTCAGATTAAGCAGACATATTTTCCTATAATAACTGTGCACTCAAAGTTTGAAGTACTTGTAGTAATCTTGGACATCATTCATTTTGGTTTCTAGAGCAGTACACGTAGTGGACTTTCTGTCTGACAAATACCGTATAGTCTCTGGTGCTGACGATTATACTTCGAAGTTGTGGGATATTCCAAGTGCAACAGAAATTGTGTCATACAGCGAGCATATGGATTACGTGAGATGTGGCTGTACAAGTAAACTGAACACAGATCTTTTTGTAACAGGTTTGTTGTGTAAAATACTTGTCTGTCTTGAATTGGTCTCATGTAAAAAACTCAGAAAAGCAGTTTCTTCTTGATCTGGGTTTTACATCTAAATGGCACTAATTTCCCTTCCCCTGCACTGGGAGTCTCCTGCCTTTCATGTGTTCTCTCTCTCCTTGATTTTCCTGTTTAAAATATTGATTATCTTAGCATTTATCTTTACAGGATGACTCTTGTTATTACAATAGGACAGTGGGCTTGCCTCTTATGCCAGTTCTTTGTTTTTTTTTGTGTTTTTTAATGTTTCATAGTGAGTAGAACATTACACTAGTCCTTTAAGGTTAATGATTCTGCTAAAATACTAGACTATTTCTTGAGTTTTTAAGAATAAGTAAGTAAGCATTCCACTATCCTAATACAGGGCTGCCCGAGGGGGCAAGTGAGGCAGTTTGCCCTGGGCCCCACAGGGGACCCCACGAGAATATAGTATTGCAACTTTTTTTTAAATGGAGGGGGTCCCTGAAATTGCTTTTCCCCAGGCCCCCTGAATCCTCTGGGCAGCCCTGACCTAATACATCATGCAATTGAAAATTTTTGTTAAGACTTTAGGAAAAGATGGCACCAGTGAACATGGCTTGTGTGGTCTAAAAGTTGAAGTTTCAAAACTGGAACAAATGCAGCTTCAGTAGCTATTAGAACCAACTGCTACAGAGTTTCCTGATATTTTCATAATATTCTAGATTAAATACCATGCACTCTTATAGCACAATATAATTGATGGATAACTCTTACACAGAACGCAACTAACATAAAGTTATGGTTATCAGACCACTGGTTGGACTGTAGTTTATGCTTCATTACACTTGAAAACTGACATTCCAAGTTTTTACATGGTATAAAACATTGTGTTCTAGCTCTAATGGTTCTTGTGATTCATATGAATTCAAGGGTGGGTAGGAAGAAAACTAATCTGAATGACATGGTTTGTAAGGTCCAGTGTCTTGGTAGCAGGACTAAAGGTGAGATCCTTATAACTTCTGAAAGAGGGAAATTCGCTTATGTAAGATACTAGCTATTTAAACTGAAGCAAAATGCTTTTCTGTTGGTCAGCAGTTTCTATGGACTTGAGTTTGAGATTGAACATTTAATCTTAGATGAATGTATGGGGTTTTTTGGTATTTGAAATGTTTATGGGTTCTTAAATTGTTCACTGGGGTATTTTTCAGGTTCATACGATCACACTGTGAAAGTATTTGATGTACGGACAGAAAAAAGTGTTATGACTGTAGAGCATGGACAGCCTGTGGAGAGTGTTCTTCTCTTCCCTTCTGGGGGTCTTCTAGTGTCTGCAGGTATTTGAACAAAATGAAATTTCTTTCCTTTCTTTGCCCTCTTAACTTGCAGCCACAGAGTAGGTATCACATTTGTCATTGCTGAGACTGAAACACTAAGGCTGCACACTTCTACTGCGTTATGAATTAATAATGCATTGAGCTCTCAATTGTCATGCAGCCATGAGTGGCCTGGTTCCAGCTGTCTCAGAGATCACTATAGTAGTGAATTTGCTGTCTGTCCTAAGAGCTAAACTCAAGTAGTAGGCAGCAGGGCATTCTCAGAAGAGGGTCTTCATCTTTGTGATCTGCTCCCACTTGTTGTTAATCAAAACTTAAAAGAGAAACCTTAGAACTGGAAACTGACTCTCATTGGCTTAGTGCCATATTGTGCAAGGGTGGAAGAATGGGATAAATTGTTTCATGGGACAAAGATTATTCTTGAAAGATGTCAATTTTTCACCCTTGATCTGAAGAGCTAAGAATCTTTTCTTCAGGGTCCCCCTCCCCCCAGCCGATTTGCAACGGAAGATCCCGAACTCCATACTGAGCCTCCATAATGTTCTTATAGAGGGAAGTTACAAATTTTCTCCTTTTATTAACATTTCTAACAGACCATGATTGACGTCCACAGCTGCTATAACCTGAGTGATACAATATTTTTCTCCCAGTTGCTTCTAGAGGAAGTTCATGTCTCCTATAGAATATAAACTCAAATTGTTTGTTTGACAGGTACTTATGCCATAATCATAAGTGGACGCGGGTGGAGGCAGTGAACTTAGTGTTAAAAGGAAACCACGACTTTCTGCTAATTTGTTCTTTTGTGCTCTTAACTTGAAAATTTATGCAAAGAAACTTAAACATGTACATGTCAAAACTGCTTTGCATGTGTTTCCTGTTTACAGGAGGCCGGTATGTTAAAATCTGGGACATTCTAAAAGGAGGGCAATTACTAGTGTCGCTGAAAAATCACCATAAAACTGTAACCTGTTTATGCCTCAGTAGCTCTGGGCAAAGGCTGCTCTCAGGCTCATTGGACAGGTTAGTATCTTTCACTTGATCTAACTTCTTAGGGGTTTTGTTATTTTTAAATTTGGGAAAAACACATTGTAATCATGACTGCTATAGATCAAGGCAGGAGACTAACACCAGACTAAAAGCAATATTTTTCATACTGCAGTTACTGGGGCAAGTAACTTTGAAACACATTCTGGGGCCTTGTTCTACCTTTTAATTGTGCACTAGTAATTCTCATTGACTGACTTAAGTGACAAATGCATGAATCATTCAAAGAGCCAAACTCTGACTTTTCACCAAATTGCTATTCTGTTTCCTGAAACTCCAAACTTAAGTTGCGCCCCCCCCCTTCCCCCCCCATGCCAGTTGCTCCCATTTTAATATAAAAAGAGAGCTGCACTTACTAGTGCCTCTGATTTCAGTCCAGGTCAGAGTCCTCTCTTGCTAATAATCCTCATTTGCACCTTACATCAAAAATGGTAACCTCCACCCCACTCTTTATTCATATTAGCAGTTGTTCCCTACCCCCAAAAATGGCTGCCCTGGTCCTTGATCCTTGGATTGGGTGACAGCTCATCATAAGAGCTCCAAGGGAAAATATCTCCTCTACTTTCTTCTGAGTATTTCCTTCTAACTCACTAGCAAGAGGGGCCAAACCGCCAGAGGGATGTACCCAGTGCAAGAAGAGCTTAAAAAGATAAAAGGTTCAAATGATTGAGCCATTGTCTCTGGCTTTTCCTTTGGTGCCTAGGGAAGGCAGTAGTACCCTGACACTCAGTTCATGTTTGGAAGGTTGTTTGAAAGCTAGAAATTGAAATATTATTTTTAAATGAAAGCTTAGTTTCTGCAAAATCTGCATATCATAGACCAACCACGTGAATAAATCGTGGAGGCCAGGTCTGGACCATGAGCCAGATGTTTGAACCACTACCTGATGGTACAGCAAGTGTAAGAATTTGAAAGTATGAAATCTTTCTGCAGGCTAGAGATCTGAAGAGACCAGTAAAAGTAGAATCTTTTGTACAATGAAGAAACTTCTATGCAAAATTTGTTGAACTCTCTCTAGACGAGTCTGTGACATTTGTAAGAGAGGTGAAATTCCTGTAAAATATCTAGACTGAGACATGAAAATGTGAAGTTGTAAATAAGTTGCTTTTCTATGCAGGCATGTGAAGGTTTACAGTACAGCCTCCTACAAAGTAGTCCACAGCTTTGATTATGCTGCATCAATTCTGAGTCTTGCTTTGGCCGTAAGTATAATATAAAAATTAATTTTTAGGCTCTTTGGGAACTGGTGTATTTAAAAAATGTAAGTGGTCTACATAATTCATTTTAGCTTTTGTTGCAATCTCTAAGTGTCAGAGGTGTGTGTGACTAAGTGAATTCTACACATACAAATATTACCTGGAGACTTTGAGTATTATACATTAGGCTATCATAACAATCCATTGGCTTAACATGCTGTCCCGCAGCTGAGTCTGGCACTGGTCTTAGCAGTGTACTCTGAGCTGGGAGTGTGTTGAGCAGTGTGCTCCCCAAGGAGTGAGTGATTGGGAAGGGAATGTTGCTGTGGTCTGACCTTCACTTTGTAAAGAAGGCTGCACTTTTTCTTGTTGGGGAGCCTTCTGCAGCTCCAGCTGGAAGTGGACCAGTTGTTGAAGCTAGTCAGCTGTTGTGGGAGGACCTGCCCCAGGAGCCTTTTAGAGCCAATCTGGTCTGGGAAGATATGGATAGAATCAAACAGTTCACCTGCCGAAACCTTCCTCACTCTACAAACAGTCTTCCCCTGTCATGGAGGGTTAAGGATAGAGACATTAGAGACTAGTTTCCATAGGAGGAGCTATGGACAAACAACCTCCTGGCAGGGAATGCAGGGCTGGCTTTGCTTTTCTCTGGCTGCCTGATAGCTCGCTCCTCCTGCAGGCAGAGCTAGCTGTGGCTGCTCTCCTGTCAGAACTTCTGCAGAGGAGGAAGGAAATGAACTGCTTGGCAAGCCATCCCTTTACCTTCCCTGCCTGAGAGTCAAGGGAAGAGCCAAATTCTCTGCTTGGTGGGGCTGAGAAGGCTGGTCAGACACAGCTACCTTCTCCCCCCAGTGGTAGTTCAGAGGGCCACCCTGATAGCTGGTAGAGAGTCTGGCATCAATTGACTACCTCTTCTCCTTTCCCATAACACCCCCACTCCCCCTGGCTCTTCTGGAGGTCTCCTTGTCTTGGTCCCTCACAGCCATTTCTTGGGGACCAGGGGGGAAGGGAGGTATTGAGTCCTAGGGGGTCTGTGGTATTTAGATAAATATGATCCCAAAGAGTCAAAGATGCTAACGTGACCCTGTCGCTGTACAACATTAACAGTTTTAAACAAAGGTCAAGGTTCAGAGTATAGAGACCTCAGCCTGTTTTAGTACCATAGCAAACATAAGAACTACCATACTGGGTCAGACCAATGGACTGTCAAGTCCAGTATCCTATCTTCCATCTGTGGTCAGCACCAGAGCTTCAGGGTGAGCGTACAGAACAGGGCAATTTTGAAGATATCCACCTCATTGTCCCTTCCTGGCTTTTGGCAATCAAAGATTTAGGCTTGCCCTGAGCTTAAGATAGTCAGGAATGTAACCTCAGCTAATAGCCAGTGATGGACCTGTTCTCCATGAACTACTTTAGTTCTTTTTTTGAATCCACTTACCGTATACTTTTGAGCCTTCACAACATTCACTGGCAACGAGTTACGCAAGTTAACTGGATTATGTGAAGTGCTTCCTATTGTTTGTATTAAACCTGCTTCCTCTTGTTTGTATTGAACCTGCTGCCACCTGTCATCAGTTGATCCCTGGTTTTTGTATTGTGGGAAAGAGAATTATTTTTTTCCACACCATTAATGATTTTGTAGACCTCTATCATATTCCCCCATAATCATCTCTTTATTAAGACAACCAGCTCTAATCTTTAGTCTCTCCTCTGGGAGTTGTCCCATGCCCTTGCATCCAAAAATTTTGCTTAGATCAGCAGGCCTTAGTATTTTGGGGTTTTTATCAGACCTGTTTCATACAAAATAGATTAGCAATGTTTATATAACCAAGAACTCTGCCTGCTATGGAAAGCTTCATCACAGCAAAAACACTTTGTTACTAACTCAATTTCTTGTTCATTTTAGCCTGAAGATGAAACTATAGTTGTAGGTATGACCAATGGGGTACTCAATGTGAAAAACAGAAAACACGAAGAAAGCAAAGAACGTCTTCCAAAGAAGAAGCGGCCAGGATACAGAACCTTTGTAAAAGGAAGAAACTACATGCCGAAGCAGGTATAGGGGGAGAGGAAGGGGTGTGTGTGTGTGTGTTAGCGTGTGTTAGCTGCATTCTGTATAACTCTTCAAAATAAAAATTGCGATTTATTAAAAAAAAAAAATCTACACACCTAATATTAGTATGAAGGGTTTTAAAGGGAATGATCTAACTAGCTGTGCTGACAACTGTATTTTTAACATGACTTTCCAAATACAACATCATCCCGCTCTTCCCTCCCCCCCCTCCAAAAAAAAAACACCTTTCCCAGAACTCTGATAAGAACAGAAGGCACCTGGACAGCAAACTGCCGTATCTGGAAACACAATATAAAGAAATTGAGAAATACACTGAAAAAATACATATTAAACATGTTTGCTCTGTCCTGAACTGTCCTTTCAATTCTAGGAGGATTTCTTTGTCAGTAAACCTGTGAGAAGTCACTTGAAAAAGTATGACAAACTACTAAAAAGCTTCCAGGTCACCAAGGCTCTTGATGTAGTACTTGAGGTAAGGCCATTACTGCTTTGTGCATCAATACTCAGTGCCTTCATTTGACATTTATATTTACATATTATGAAATAATATAACTTTTAGACAAGGCTAGAAGGGGAAGAAATCTCTCTTGTGTACATAGACCTGCTTATGCAGGTTTCATTTCATGTTGAAGATGAACACTGGTACTAAACTCTTTACATACACTTAGGCCCGTAACAGGACACCTGAAATTACAGTTGCAGTCATGCAGGAGCTAAATCGGAGAGGAACACTTCAAAATGCACTTGCTGGACGAGATGAAACACAACTTAGCGTCCTCCTGGCTTTCTTGATAAGGTATCACTCACCTAATTATCTCTGACAAGGCAATTTCATCAGGCAGATGTTCCTTGTTGCCAGCTTTTGCCACACTTACCTGCAGACACCTCTTTCGAGACTGTTGGAGTGAAACCTTGGCCCTACTGACGTCAACAGGAATTTTGCCACTGACCTCGGTGGAGGCACAAGTTTAGAATTTACTCCTACCATTGTTCACAATTACTTTGTGTTCTTAATGAACTTGTGCTTATATGGTAACTACACTGCCTTTCATTTATAAAATGCATGTTGATCAAGGTTGCTGCTCTCTTTTTAGAGGAAGTCTGAGACTCACCAAAAAGAGGATGAAGTTTCTTTAAACTTGCTGCCTTGCCCCTTTGCCTGCTACCCTCCCACTCCACCTTAATGAGCCCTGTTGTCTGAAGCTTGTGTTTTATCTTCCTTTATTTAAAAAGAATATTGCCATCTTTCCAAGCCCCAGTGCTTTCCTTATTGAGGGGTTGCCATGTGTGACTTCCTGATTATCCCATCCCTTGGACTGCTTTTACCCTTCATGTGAATGAAAAGTTGTTTAGCTAAACTTTTGTGTGGTAAATTGTACATATAGGAAAACTGTTTGTTTATTCATACTAGTGGAATGGCAGTAAATGGCAGGTATAAAATTAAGATACTAATCTCATAGAACTGGAAGGAACCTTGAAAGGTCATTGAGTCCAGTCCCCTGCCTTCATTAGCAGGACCAAATACTATCCCTGACAGTGGTGTGGTGTTTTTGTCCCTCAGATCCCTAAATGGCTCCCTTAAGGATTGAACTTACAACCCTGTGTTTAGCAGGCCAATGCTCAAACCACTGAGCTATCCTTCCCCCCCAATTTTAAGAATTGCTCTGTCTCTGCAGGTATGTGGTTGAGCCAAGATTTGCCCCTATGCTGATAAAAGTTGCAGAAATGATTATTGGTAAGTAGCAACAAAGAGTCCTGGGGCACCTTATAGACTAACAGATGTATTGGAGCATAAGCTTTCATGGGTGAATACCCACTTGATCAAATGAATGTACTGTAAGTACTGTACCAAAAGGAAACTCCTAGTATTCCAAGCTAAGATTACGCTGTTCCAAAGAGTAACGTTCTTACATTTTGCATAACCACCCAGGGTGGAATTTAAAACTGATATAATAAAAAGCCAGTGGTCAAAATAGAAATCAGAAAAGTCCAAGCTTTATTTTTTCTTGCCAGATGATTGATCAGACTGTACACTTCACTTTGATTAATGCTCACTGTACAGAAGAGCACCCGTCGCAGGCTCTGAATGCCCCCGGCACTTATTTTATGCAGTTGTGTGGTATGACTAGCTTCCCCAACTTCTCCCAGTGCATAATACCACAAGTAGTAAACATTTAAACAAAAGTTAAGCCCCCCTCAGGCTTACTAGAGTGAAAGTTACTATAAGACTATATCAATAACTTATCAGAAGGCTATTAAAATATTCTGCATCTTGCCACAAAGCAAGACTTATCAGAAATAACTATATATTTAAAAAATAAAATATATGCTTATAAAATATGAACCAAGTGAAATGGATGTCTGCACAAAGACTAACTTAAGTAACTTTTCTTCCTCCAGATATTTATCTCCCTGTGGTTGGACAATCTGCAGTTATTGATAAACAGTTCTTAAGACTCCAAGAGATCATAGAAAAAGAAATTGATTACCAGACGGAACTACTTGAAGTTTTGGGAATGATGGATGCACTGTTTGCTACCATGACGAAGAAAAAGGCCACTTCTCTAGAGGAGAACAAAACTAATGGTATTTTGAGGGTTCTGGAACAAGCTACAAGTAACTAACTGTCTCATTCAATACATCATATTTGTGGAAAATTCCTTGGATTTGAAATCTACGAAGCTTTCCCCAGATAGTATTTTGAAAGCTGCTACAGAAAAAAAGTTACTTTGCTTCAGGAAATGGAAACAACTCCTGCAGGATGTGTTTTGAAGAGACTGGATTAATGATGACAGAAAGAACAGACCTTTTCAAGACAAACTTTCCATGTAATTTTTTGACCACAAAGATTTTAAAGTTTTATTCCAAAGCTATTTAACTACTAAAATACATCTTGCAGATCAGTACAAAGTGAGACTTTGTTCTTCCAAATAGAACTTCATTTTATATTGCTCCTCTTTTCTCCTCCATTGTCTCCCCCCCTACCCCCCAAAAATTGTTTGTTTAACTTTAATATACACCAATTCTTACAGGAATGATGTATCTCAAATCTGCGGTACTTGGCCACAGGAATAAAACCAAGTATGTCTTTGACATAGCTTGACTGCATTGTGGCATTTTTTCATTCTCTTTTCATTACCCAGTTCAAATCTTTGGCATCTTAGTAAAAAGCAATTCTCTCTTTCTCTGTCAGAAAATAGTGGACAATAGTGAAGCATTTTTTTAGAGGTACAGGAAGCGTCTGAGCTCAGTCACTTTACTGAAATCTTTGCAATGTATTCACTTCAGAAAAGTGAATGCTAACTCATAACTCAGTTCTAGGCAAAATAGGTCGTCTTATTTGGATTGAGTTTTTTCCCTTAAAGCAACTTAGGTTTGTTTGTTTGTTTTGTTTTTTAAACTAACTAAATTACTCCTCAGTGAGGAAATCCTCAGTTACGGTTCCACCATCATATTAACTTTTGCTCCTTCCCCTTCCACTCTCCCCATATCAGTTGAATCCCTTTGCTTGCATTGTGCAATGCACTTAAATCTGCCTTACTGCATATATGAATTGTTTGTTATAACCTGTACCCACTCTAAGCTTCTATCAAGTGTTGAGGAAGGAAATTTTTGGTCTGTATTGCCAGGAGGCTTCTGGTGGTCAATAGTGCATATGTCTAGGTTGCAGTGAGGACACAAGTTGGTTTCTAACATGCATCTGCTCTGATCTGGATTTGGAGGGTCACTGGGATACAATATGATTTGAAGCCTACAAAGGGTGATACCACATGATCTCGGTATCTTGGCCCAATGTGGCAGATACAGATATTAGTGGCAGAAATAAAATGAGACGTTCATGTACATTTTAGTTAAAATCCTGGATATCTTGCAGTTTAGAGCCATGATTGAATCTCCAGCCTTCGTACCCATTAACATGTGCAGGCCAGTGTGTATTTTACTCCTGGATACTAAACAGGGAGGGTGAAGGAGAGGTTACAATTGATACTGGAACACTGAAAACTTTGACTCCTATGCATTAATTAATTTGTTTATTTTGAAAAACATTCCTGGAAACATAGTCTGAATGGTGACCTCTTTAATTTGGAAACATTAATCTGTTTAAGGTGATTGAACCTGGATTAACTACTTTGAGACTTCATGCGAGTTGCAAAGGCTGTTGGCACTCAGCTGGTGGGATGTGTAATTTTACTCAGGCCTCTGAGTGCTCTTGCAAGTTTGCTTGTGATCCCTCTGGTGGGTGAATTTGAATGCAATTTTGAGTCACAGAGGTGGATGTTTCTCTTAATAGCCAGATGTTTTACTGTCTTAATTGGGAAAACATCTTGGAAAGCTTCTTTGGTGGTGGCCAGCTTCAATCTCCTGTGTAAAGAAATCTGGGCCTGTGAGGCAGGTATCTGGAACTCCAAGACATGCTATTATATGGCTAGAGCCACAGGAAGAAGTGCAGTTAAAATGGTGAAATAACCAATAGCCCAGAGTTTGTAACTTTATGTAAAATAAATAAATAAATTGGTCATCTGTGGATGCCTTAAAGGTGAGCTTGCTAAAGTAAAACAGTGGAGGTAGAGTGTAATTAGAAATATATAATTGAAACAGAAGCATGGTTCTCTTGTACTGCTAGTTATATTTGAGACCTTAATTTTAGGAAGATTACTAAATAACCTTGTAGGCTTTTGATAAAATTTTTCACTGGTACAAGATTGTACGATCCTAAAATTCATGTCATCTTGCTTGGAATGAGTTTCTCTCTAATGGTAGGTCAGGTGGCCATTGCTATTCTGACACAACAGCACTAACAAACTGGGAGTATCTGGGTTGTAATCAGGTTCACTGCCTGGTACAGCATCAAGTTTTAGCTAGCTGGGGGTGTCTGATGTGATGGCTGCACCCACAGCGTCTGCTGCTTACCAGGATTGCGTTCATGCTGTCTGTTCTGAAAATTACCCCAGGTCTTCCATAGTTAGCAGGATTTGAGAGATTACATGGTAAAACAAATATATATTTTAATGCATTTACATTTTTCTCTGAGGACCTGTAAAGATGAGGGTTATTTGTTACCAATAGGGCTTTTGTAATTTTTCTAATTTTAGCATTATAATGAGAGAGACTATCAAACTGAACAAATGACTGAAACCAATGTAGATATTTACTTGTTTGTAATGGTCTCTTTATGTATGCTAGCATATGTGCTTATTTTTTTTAAAGCACTATTGCATTGTTGGTTGCAAATGTAAGCATAAGGTTCTCATAATATCATTAATTCTCCTGAAGTGCATGTACTACAGACTAATATTATATGCCTAACAATCTATTAATCCAAAAACATTAGAATGCTGTAGGATGACTTTAAATTGCTATAAGAACCTTAACCATGTGTGTTGCTTCTTGAGTTTAGCTTTCTGGGTGTATGTGTGGGGTTTTTCTCACCTTAAAGGGGGCAAGAGGAAGAAACCTTTTATGTGAAGGTCACTTTGGTATTACAAGGCTGGTATGTCTTTGAAATGCACAATTAATACACTTTCACCAGTCCAGTTGTTGTACAAAATATGCATCTATTTGATTTTTAGGAAGGCTTTTGATGGGATATGTTCTCCAGTTGCCACTTTAAAATAGCTTTTGCATCTTATGCCTTTGGTCCTCCCAAACATGGATAATGTGGAAGGATGACAGAAGAGAGGCTGCCAAGTCCCTTCTCATGCATCCAGAAATGATGATGATGTGTTTGTTTAAAGTTGTCTCTTCCCATTCCTTTGCCATTTAAAGTGAAGGGGAGGAAGGAATGGGTGGATGCGGCCTTCCTTTCCGCCCCCCCCCCCCCCCGTTTACTAGAGCAGGCATTCCTCAATAAGGACTCTAACTTCTCTTTTTGCGGAGCACAAAACTAACCAGACTCCAATGAGAAACTGCTGAACTAGAATTAATTTGCAAACTGGATGCCATCAAATTAGGCCTGAATAAAGACTGGGAGTGGATGGGTCACTACAAAAAGTAATTTTCCCTCTGCTGATACCACACCTTGTCAGCTATTGGAAATGGGCCACCTTGATTGCATTGGCCATTAGCACTACAAAGTAATTTTCCTCCGTGGTATTCACCCTTCTTGTTAACGTTTGAGATAGCCACTTCCACCTAATTGAATTGGCTTGTTAGCCTGACCCCCCCCCCCCCCACAACACACTGGTAAGGCAATCCCAATCTTCTTCATGTACTGTAATATATATATAATCTGCCTACTGTATTTTTCATGCCATGTATCTGATGAAGTGGGTTTTAGCCCATGAAAGCTTATGCCCAAATAAATTTGTTAGTCTCTAAGGTGCCACAAGGACACCTTATGGTTTTTGCTAATACAGACTAACACAGATAGCACTCTGAAACCCATCACAAGTGAATATTTCACAAGTACAGCTCAACTTAGGTTACCTTATTAGCCTCATGGTTTTTATTTTAACTCAAATATTAAGACCTTAGATATATCACGCTGCTTGATCTAGAGCAGTTTCATGAAGTATGACCTGTGGACTACTGCTGGTCCAGTGGCCTCTAGAGAGCTAGCTGGTTATGTTTTGAGGAGCTAAACTTCTTTAGGCTAGCTTAAAATACATTACTGCTCCTCCTCTGTGTGAACAATTCCTGTAGTTGCCACGTGGATGTGTTATGAGTGCAGTTGCAGCAGTGGTGGTGATTTGAGAAACCTTGGCTTGGAGTTCTTTGTAGAATTAGCAATATTAAGCCCTAGTTTCGTTTGCGAGTAAAATGGTGATGTTGTCACAATGCCCTGAAACCCTGAACTGATACTTTGTTCTCTAATGTGGGCATAGAGTAGAAGCCAGTGGAGAAAGGGACAGGATGGTAGATATAAACTTGGAAAGATGCAGCTCAAGTTCCAACCTATTGTGATAACTTTCTCCCAGTCCATTCTTCCAAAGAGTCTTCCACCAAGAAGAGGAAAATAGGAACCCGATATTTATATGGGAGGTGTTTAAAGCCTGTGTGAACGCAGATGCAATGGAAAAACTGTTGGGCAGCAAGGAGGAGTGGAGAAAAGACCTTGGAAGAGAGGAGGTTGTAAATCTTAGCTGGATTAAGACTGGAAATTAGGATGAACTGTCTTAAATTGTCTTTTAGCTAAAGATAGTAATTGGCAATGACATCACTTGTTTATCAAAGGGTGTAAAAAGTAAACCCTTGAAGGGTTCAGTGCTATCTTGATCAAATGCTTAGAAATGTTTAGTTACTGTTTGGATGTAGTAAATTGCTTATTAGGTAGGCTTTTTAGCAGGGCCAGCCCGCACCATTTTGGCACCTGAAGAGGGGAGCTCAGATGACACCCTCAAGCCGCCTTGCTTGGGCCAAAACTTTGAAAGGTCTCAATTCTGCCTTCTTCCTGTTCCTCTCCTTTCATGGTACTGCTCTGCTACCTAGCCCAATAAAGGAGAACTAACCATTTTAAATGCCTTGTTCAAAAATTTTAAGTAACACTTACATTTGTTGTTCAGGCGTTTTTGAAAATTAACTTTTCTTGTCTACATAGTAAACACTGGGATTTTTATCTGTTTGAATCATCAAAGTGGTGCTTTCTGTGCCTTCTTGGTTGCAAAGATTTAAACTGCTTCCTGCTGAAGGTCCGTGGTCTGGGCCAGCTCATGCTCTATTTAAATGGTTGCAAGGCTGATCAGCCTCTCCTGTGTCATTGTGGAGCGTAGCTGTGTTTTTATTAACTTCAGCTTGGAGAAGCTGCGTTCTCCACTGGCAACTGTTGCAGGAAGTGTTAGAAGTATGCGCAGAGCAACAAAAGCATTTGGAAAGAGGGTGGTCATCTTATTTGTGCACATATATTCCAGAACTGCCTTTGGAGTTGATCTTGCTGAAATGAATCTTGAAAGAACTTTCAGTTCATCACCTAAATCACTTGCATCAATATCGCGCATGTCGTCATGTGTCAACAGTGTCTCTAGTGTCCTGCATTACTCGTGTAGGTCTTCTTCAGGTATAGTGAGGAGTTTTGGAATATCATACAAGATCCCAAATATACTGCTGTGTTCCTTGAGCTGCATGAAATGTTCTTCAACTGACTGTATTGTATAATCTAGCACCTGGTTAAAGAATTCAACTTTGAATTGTTTGGGATCTCTTATGAGATTATCCGATGCCTTGTAATCAAAATGTCTTCTTTGGTGACTCTCTTTGTATTCTTGAATGGGTAGGAAAATAGCTTCAGTGTGAATTTCCTCTGCCAACTTCTGAGCACTCTTCTTTGAATTTCCTCATGTGACCAGTAAGACTGTAGGTATGACTGCTTTGTTCCGTTGCTCCAGATACATCAACTGGACAAAGTCAACACCTTGGAGTCTTTTGCTTTCAACACTTATTTCAAACAGTATGTCATGCCACAACACTAAGCCACGCAGAAATTTGAAGTTGTTTCTGGTGATTTCATTTCCCTTTGCCACTGTTCTCTAACAAACAGTTCCTGTCATAACATTATCCTCCATAATGGCAACTGTGGCATCATCTGTCTCAGGGGGAGGCACCCTATGGCACGCGTGCTGAAGGCGGCAAGCAAGCTGATTTTTCAGCGTTACTCACACTGCCCGGGTCTGGGCCACCAGTCCGGGAGGCTGTGCATTTTAATTTAATTTTAAATGAAGCTTCATTGTCTTTGGGGAACATGAAGTTTTTCACTTGCTGTGGCTCATGCAGTACGAGGAAGACCCTCGGGCTACTGCTCAAGTGGGTCCACAGTCCTGGATCATCTAGACTTAAGGAACTAAACTCAGCAGCAGCTGTTTCTTGCGCCTCCACCTCTGATCTACACTTTTTTCTTCAGGAACGTGCATGGTTACATCCATTTGAAATGGAGATATGGATGCTGCACGAGCTGCCAGGTCACCTGCACTCTGACTAACTGGAAGATCAGGCATCTCTTCATCACTCACATTCTCACTGGGGCCAGAAGCCTCACCATGAACATTTTGTGCCTATATCTCAGGAGAGCTCCTTCCTGCTTAGACAGAAAAGCTTCCTGTGCTTTCTTTTTCTGAATGCTTCCCCAGAGGGGCGTTTTCTTCTTTCACTCATGACTGCTGTTCTGTGCCAGCTATAGTGGCTCTCAACACTTAATTGGTAAATAAGCAAGCTGGTAGCAGGGCCTGAGTGAGGGAAGATATCAGCATCGTACATGCCTAACTGGCTCTTACTATTTCAGTTGACTGCCTGTTCTCCTCAAGTGGGTTCAGGGAAGCAGCAGGAAACAGGAAGCTCCCTGAGAAGCTGGTGTTAATCAGTCCAGGCTCCTGGGGGTACTAGAGAGGTACATAAGAGGCTGCTCCTCCTCTCGCTCTCTGCAGCTCCTGCTGCTTTCTGTTATTTCTTCTCATCTTTTCTCCTGCATGCCTCCAGATCATGTTATAGCAGCTCATGCTTTATGTTCTGGAGGTCCCTGGTTCAATGCCTGGTGTGTTGACCAAGCTGGTGACTGTTACATAAGGATTCTGGGCTTCCTTGGAGAGCAAGTCTCACTTCCCATGCCCCTAAGGCAGAGGTCCCCAAAGTGTGGGGCACACCCCCCTAAGGGGGCATGGAGGAACATTTAGGGGGTGTGGTGGGACTTAGTGGGGAGGAGGGAGCATCACCTAGCCCACCCCCGCCCCCAGCTCTGCTCCAGTCCTGCCCTACCCGCATCCTTGGCTCCCAGCCCAATGCCTGTCCCCTGCTTTGGTGCAGCTCCACTCTCAGCCTTATGCCAGCCCCCAACCTTGGCCACTGGCTTCATTTCCGGCCCAGGGCTAAGGATGTGGGCAAGGCTGGGAGCAGAGCCACACTTGGATGTGAGTCCAGCTGCCAGCCCCCACCGCAGCCAGGCTGTGACTCTGTTTCCGCCCCAGCCCCTGGCTGCAGCTCTGCTCCCAGACCCAACCCCACCCCCAGCTGTTGCCACAGCTTCAGCCTCCTTACCCGTGTCCATGTTCCCTCCCCCCTACCCCAAGCCCTGGCCCCGCTCCTGGCTCTAGGGGGAGGCAGATGGGTAAGGAGGGGCATGTCAAACAGATAGCTAAGGGTTAATGTTTCTTTTACCTGTAAAGGATTAACAAAGGGAACCAAACACCTGACCAGAGGACCAATCAGAAAACCGGATTTTTCAAAGTCAGGGAGGGAAGTTTTGGACTCTGGGTCTTTTGTCTGTCTCTCAGCTATGAGAAGCTTCTTCTTCTTTCTAATCTCTGTGTCCAACGGTAAAAACAGGTGTAATATAAACACAATTATCGCTTTATCTGGATTCGACACTTCTGTGCTCTCTCGCTATCGATCTACATTCTATTCCGCATTTTCGGCTGTTTTTAACTGCTGACCCACTCGCTCTTCACACTTGTCACCCACACCTCCGTGTGAGTGCCCGCCCGCCCTCTTTCACTCGAGGGACACTGAGTTCCTCCCCAAGGGTCTGAGCTGCTAAATGAAGCATCAGTTATCAGTTTCTGTCCAGGCCAAGTTCCTCCCACTCTGTTCTAGCATTTATAGAATCTCCCAGTCCTAGCATGTGTCGGCATCAGGGACGTCCTGGATAGGATTGTGGCTAAGCTTACACGATAGGCCCACATCTAAACCTAGCATCTCCCTGTCTGCTCCCATGGGTGGGGACCGTGGGCTGGCTAAAAACAGTGTATGGCCCATACTTAAAAGCCTTGCTCTGTCCCTGACCTCTCTTCTCCAAGGATGCTGGGTTGCCTTTCCAGTGACTCTGAATGGGGAGACACTGATGGATGGGCGATTTGGCTCCTACCTCGAGTGCACAAGAGAGATCCACCAGGGGGTCTTTTCCCTTCTCGTCCCGAATTCCTCCCTTTCGGTTCCAAGGGTTCCCCATCCTCTTTCCTCCCTTCATGCAAGCTTGGGGGGGATAGACTTACCTCTGTGGATTCCCTCTGTGCTCTGTCACCCCCTAAGTCTGTTCCTCTCCGATTCCCCCCATTGTATCTACTTCATCTTGAGAGAGCGCCTATTCCGGTTCTCACGGAATCCCTTTTCTCCCGCTAGGGATCTCTGATCCCTGAGACTTCTGCAAGGGGGTGTTTGCCAGTGCTGTGGAGACCAGCAAGTTCTCCTCAGCTTCTCATTGAGGATTCTCTGTGCCAGCTCTGGTTGCGGTACTCTAGTCTGCTGGGGCAGGGAGTGGGACCTGCTCCCTTCACTGGCTCGGTCCTGGGGTCACAAGCTCGCCTGAGCCTTGTCCCTTGGTAGCCCGTCCCTGCTGTATATTCATTTGCCCAGCAGTCACGCTGGCTCTCAGGCAAAAACTGGCTGGCAAGTGAGGCTGACACGTCTGCCTAGTAGTCCCACTCAGCTGCGGGGACTGGGCAGCTCCCGTGCTTCAGCGCTGCCCTGGCTGTCCCAGTGGGGCAGGCAGGCGAGCTCTCTGCTCTGGCTCAGCATCAGATGCCAGCGTTGACCCCCTTTCGGTGTGCAGGGTGGCGGGAGATCTCTTCCCTCCCCCTCAGCCCCAGGGGCCTGGTTACAGGTAGCGCGTATCCTTGAGCCGCAAGCAGCCCCCTCCCCGCTGCCCCAGCCAGGGGGTCATTTGCCATTTTCACTGACCATTTTCCATTCCAGCACAATTGCGTTCGCCTGGATTAAATTCAAACC
>NC_133774.1:50468569-50538658 GCF_003597395.2 Chelonoidis abingdonii | reverse complement strand
AGCGAGATAAGATCCAAGCTGGTAATTAAGCTTGGAGGTTCATGCTAAGCACCCAGATTTTGGACGCTAAGGTCCAGATTTGGGAAAGAGGCTTATGATAGGGCATGACCCCCAAAAGTTTGGGGACTGCTGCCCTAAAGATAAGAAGTAGGGTGTGATGCTGCTCAAAATTGTGATACTTGGTTTGATGGGAGGAGGTTTCGGGGAAGTTACATGAAGTTGTAAAGACTGGGCAAGGTGCGGGTAGTTCAGCATCCTTTGCCTTCATCGCAGGGTTGCAATGGAGAGTCTATGAAGTTCCATGCTGACAAAAGAGAAAGCTTAGGGGTGTTGTGGCTGAAGGATGAGAAACCAGAGCCTCTTAGCTTCTGGGTTTCAACTTCTAGTAAGAACAGGAGATAACACCACTGTTTCTGGGTGAATAGGACGTCCCCCACCTTGAAGCTTTTATCACATTTTGATGTACTCGAATAATCTAGTCTTGGTTTTGTAGCAAACTGGTGTGGACTGAGAGACAAGGCCTAAAACCAGCTCTGAGGTAAATCAAGTAGGTCAGTTGTTAGCGGTATGGCAGAGGAGTGAAGTAGTGAAGCCACATTACTCATTTTTAATGGTGGAGAGCTACATCAGCCGCCCCCGTTCCTGGGATACTTCTCTCTGCTTCCTGCTCTTCTCAGAACATAATGCTATTAATAATGGTGCCCTAAACCTCATATCCTGGATTTAAAAATCTCATGCATTCAGTGTGGTTTGCTGACTTTTGAGCTTTACCAAGTGAAGGGTGACTAAAATGGTAGTGCTTTTTAATGAACAGGTTTGCTGTGATGAGAGTTGTTTCTGGAGCACTCCGTGTTGCATCTTTTAATTCCCAAGTGATGATTACTGGGAGGTGTTCTCATTTTGGACCAAATTAGGCCTGTATCTCATGCACAAGAGAAGAATAACCTCCCTACTTGTAGCAGTCCCCTTCTTGGGGTAATGTGCAGATGAAGAAATGATCCTGTCATGCTGGCTCAAAATGATACTTTGGTTATGTAATACTATCTTAAAAATAATAATTTTGAGTAAGGACTCAATTTACTTTTGCAAGTTGAATCAGTTAAAACTCAGCAGATCAAAAGTTTCAGTTTAAATGACGTGGGTTATTTCATAAGAGGCATCAAAGAGAAAAGCAGAGACGAACAAGTTGCATAATTATGCAAAATTGCATAATAAAAGAAGGATTGTCCATTAAACTTGGCCTGTTAAATGGAGCTAACAACTCTTGTTTTCACCCATATAAGTATTGCTGTGACACCTTTATTTCCTTGGTTGTTGTTGTCTAAATAGAGACACACAGTGCCTGTATTATGAGAGTAACAGATATGAATGACCTTTACTTTCATATTTGCTGTGCAGTAAAAAAGACATTCTATATAGCATGGAAAAAATTAAATAACCATTAGTTAATTACATTTAACTGCATGACAACTCAAGTAACTTGATGCCAGGAACACTGCAAGCAGTGTATTTATCAAATATCCTGGATTTACATGTGATAAATACATATTTTAAATTGGGGAAAGCACTTTTGAGTTATTAATGCTAAAATCTATATTATTTCCAGGTAAACCAACTTGAGCTGTGGTCTATGCTAAGCAGAGATAAATATGGTCAGCATTTGTTTGGGAGCCCTTTAAAGATACTTAGGGCATGTCTACACTGCATACTTTTGCTAACACAAGTTGCATTGGCATAGAGCTGCTGCAGTTAGTATATCACTTGCACGCATGTGTACTTGGCTTCTTGCATTGGCACTGACTGTACTTAACAGAAGTTCTTGTTGTGATGCACCATGGGTAGGTATCCCACTGTGCAACCTTCCACTGTCCAGCGCCCTGACTTTTGGGAAGTTTTGGCAATGCATAGTTGGGCAGAAACAAATTGCACAAGGGTGACTGGAACGAGAGGTCAAGTTCCCATCATGCAGTTTTCTCCACCCCGTAATGCCATCTCTATCCCATAATTTTCATGCCTGTTTTGAGAATTGTATGAACCTGTGCGGGACTTGTCACTGTCCACCATTTCTGACAGACACATGGAGCCTATGGAGCTCTGCCCTATTGCTGTTAGTGTTATTAGCACAGAGCTGCAAGAAGAGCTGGGGGAACATGATTTCCTGGAGAGCAGACTGCTGTGGGACAAAGTGAAAACCATTTCAAGGCTGTTAGTGGCCTACATAAAGCAGCTGCAAAGGGTGGAGTACCACTTCTGAACCCAAGAAATGAGTACTGACTGGTGGGATCGCATCATAACGTAGCTATGGGATGATGAGCAGTGGGTGCAGAACTTTCAGATGCACAAGGCCACGTTCCTGGATTTGTGTGCTGAGCTTGCCTGCCCTCCAGCGCAGGGACACCAGAATGACAGCTGCACTGACAAGAAGTGAGTGGTGATCACACTGTAGAAACTTGCAATGCTGGATTGCTACTGATCAGCGGGAAATCATTTTGGTGCTGGAAAATCCATTGTCGGAGTCATTTGTCATGTAAGCATGCAGTGCCATTAATTGTCTGCTGCTATACAGGACTGTGACTCTTAACCCTTTGTGGGACATAGTGCATGGATTTGCAGCAATGAGGTTCCTGAATAGCTGTAGAGCAATAGATGGCATGCGTGTCCCTAACTGAGCGCCAGACCACCTTACCACAGAGTACATCAACAGTAAGGGCTATTTTTATATGATTATGCAAGTGCTGATGGATCACTGCCAGGGATGCTTTACTGACATCAGTGTTAGATGGTTAAGAAAGATGTATGAAGCCTTCATCTTTAAGAACACATGATTGTTCAGAGAGCTACAAGCAGGGACATTCTTTCCCAAGCGGTGGATTGCAAGTGGCTATGTTGAAATGCCAATAGTGATCCTAGGGGGACCCAGCCTACCCCTTACTACCCTGGCTCATGAAGCCATACACCTGCCACCTCGACAACACTAAGAGAAGACTTAAATACTGGCTCAGTAGGTTCAGAATGACAGTTCAATAAGCTTTTGGTAGATTGAAGGGATGCAGGCATTGTTTACTCACAAGAATGGATCTCAGTGAGAAAAATATCCCAATGGTTATTGCTGCCTGCTGTGTCCTGCATAATATCTGTGACGCAAATGGTGAAAAGCTGCTGCCAAGCTGCAGGATGGGGGTGGAGTGGCTGTCTGCTGAGTTTGATCAGCCAGATGCAAGTGCTATTATCTGAAGAGCTCAGCACAGAGCTATACAGCTCATGAAGGCTCTAAAAGAGCGCTTTAAGAGAGACACAGTAATACATTGTGGTGTACTATGCTCTACCAGGGGGCCTGTTAGGAATTGTGTTGTGCTTGGTGTACATCTATGAATACAAAACTGACTGCATCTATTTAATTTTGTGGTGTTTGCTGTACATTTATGATTATTACACAGAATTTCACTGATCCTATGAGTAGTATCAAAGTATACAATCGCAAGTAATTTGGTGCTTTCAGTACCACCAGGCAGTCTGCAGCATATGCTGGGAACTTATAAAAATGACATGTTTTCCAAATAATCGAGTTCTATTGAGTAACAAAAACATTTAAAAAAATTCTGTGCAAGTTAAAAGCAAAGACATTAAAACTTTAATTTATGGAAGAGAGCTTAAAGAAGGGGAAGGAACATTCGTGTCCATTTTAGCTACACATGCATCAACCGTGGCCTCTCAGGTCCATGTATGCGAAGCTGTGATTTGTCCTTAATATCCCCCCAGTGTGTAGTGGTAGGAACAGGGATGCAGCCCCTGATGCCACATGGAAAGCTGAGGGATGTGCTATTCTGGAGTTCTCCAAGGGCTGCAAAGGGAGGTGAGTCCAGGATTGTTGAACTTGCAGGTCCACAACAGTCTGAAGCATTTGTGTTTTCTGCAGAAGGAAACCCCATTATGTCCTAGTACATCATGTCCCTCTCCAGTTCCTGGACCTTTCTCCTGTCTGCTCTTTCCTTCTCCATACAGTCTGCATTATTCATCCTCCAGGCCTTATGTTCACAGTCTGATGCAGCACTGGCTCACAGGAGCTCACTGAACATGTCATCCAGAATCCTCTTTGTCCTTATCTGGCTTGGGCGTTCCACAGATGTGGAAGGGGAACCCCTCAAAGCTGCACTGGCAGCTGCTACAGATAGAACACAGAGGTACCATTGTTAGTATAATCTCCCTTCTCTTGATCCCTCAAAGTTTTATACAACACATGCTGATTGGTGCTTCTCCTTCAGAGTACTTTTGCATGGTGTCACTCACAGGTACCAACCATGGTGAGTACTGCCTGCTAGAGATGAGGGAATTGTTCAGTTGCATAAAGCTATGAGTATAGAGAATTGGTACTGAATACTGGCACCATTTTCCGCAGGCCAACGTGATTTTTAGCTGATATTTCTCTACAGCATGGCACTGAAGGCAAAGCAAAAGAGACAGTAATTATTTTTTAAATGTAATGTTTTTAAAGCCAATCTTCTGACTTTTTTTCTACCATGAGAATTAAGTGCTTGGGTTGGCAATTTTTAGACCCATTGATTTCACTGGGACTGCTAACAAGAATAAAGTTTATGCAAGTGCTCCAGTGTTTGTAGGATCAGGGCTTAAGTGACACTTCTCTCTAATTCAGTTATGAACCCATGTCCCAGCCTAATGCTAGAGGCCACTGTATGGTTGGAGATGAGATGTAAATGAAAGATCCTGAGCACTTATTTTCAAGAAAGTTTCCATAGCACTTTTTGCAAAGGGATGGGGGAAGGGAAAAGAGATCTTCATTTGTATAAGTAGTTCTTCATTTGCTTCATAAATTTTAATGAAGTGTGCAGGTGCCAGATGGATTGCTTGCAGATGAGAGGTGGCTGGATTTCAATGGCAGTGAAGTGATCATTCTGTATGCTGTCTGTAAAGCACATCTAAAAGAGCAGCATGCAAGATCACATCCTGGTCCCACTGAAGTCAATGGGGTGTTTTGCCATTGGACCTCACTGTACCCTGGATTTGGCCCAGAGAGCCATGGAAGTGACAAGCTTGGTGTTAAGCTACAAAGAATGGAGGAACGAATGATTGTCAGCAGATTCTGAAGGCAGGTTTATTTTCCTTGTGGAGGGCAAGGTTCCTGGCCTTGCAAACAGTGAGTACATCACCTTGTTCTGATCTTCTTCAGAGATCCAATTCAAACCCCGTGGGACAGGACTGCCTCTCTGAGCTGTATTTTTGTTGCAGCAGGGTGATAGGTCTGCCTCTTTTTTAAAAGAGATGGCAAAACTATTTATTTTTAAATACAAGAAAATGATGGGCAGGTAAGCCAATAATTACATTGAGGGCATCTAGTGAGAAGACCATAAATAAGAAGCTTGAATCTTCCATTATATATTTTGAATCGGGTAATGATCTCATGTTCTTAGTAAGGAGCCTCCAGTGTATTAACATTCTTGGTCATTTTCTATAATTAATTTAGTGTGTGGCTCTTGCTTCTAACACAGACAATTTTGGACCTAATTCTTTAGCTGCTCTCGATGCAGAATGTTTTATGCATGCAGACAGCTTACCAAGTGCTGTACTAAATGCAGACATCCTTGCTGCAAGGAGCTGGTAGTCTGAAAGGCACACACAGATCAGAAACAATAGATTGGAATCCCTCGAGCCTTGTAGTACATACACTGCTTTTCAGTCAGTGGGTTAATATTGTGAACCTTGCTGAAGTGGGGTTTCAGGGATGATTTGAATGAAAAGAGTGGGCACTCGGCACACTGCGATAGGGAGAGCATTGTAAGCATGGGAGAAAGAAATATTGCATATGCAGCAGGTTTATAATGATTCGACTCCCAGGCAAGGAACCAAAGGAGGACAATTGCTTTCCAGATGGTTTTTTTTGTTTGTTTGTTTGTTTTTGTTTTTTTTAATGCCAAGGGAGGCTCCCACAGAGCACAGTAACAAAACCTCTAACAAAGTGAACTTGTCACATTAGCATCTGTGTATATTATTGGAATAACAGGTCCTGTGACAGAAACATAATAATATAAATTCATGCCTGGTAAGGAACCACTTTCCCAGTTCTGTACCTTTCCGTACCTGCAGTGGACCATTTCATTTGGGGATGAGACTAAAAAAAAATACATGCCCACCATTAACAGTTTTCCCTGTAAGTGACTATTTTCCGTGAAGTTCTAACAAGCAGCTATATAACGGAGACTGAGATTTCATTGCCCATAAGGACAGGTGGCCAGGGTTAGTAAGTGACTGTTAACAAAAAGTTTCACTGTAATTGCACCTGTTGTATCATACTAGGAAAATGCTACAGACAATGACCAGTGTATACCTGAATAGATAATTTAACACATTAGCACAACAAAGGGCATATAATATACTGTACATTCAGGATCGTATGGAAAGCACAATATAATGTGATCCTTTCAAATGAAAGTTCTATTCTGTGAAAGACTATACTGCATTATCTGGACTCTAGGGTACATGTTGCAGTACCACTGCCTTGCTGTGTGGCTTTGAGCTAGTCAAGAAATCTTTTTTGTATCTGTTGTCTTGTCTGTGAAGTGGGGATAAGAATATTTATACACCTCGCTGAGGGGCATAAGGATTAAAGTTTTTGTGTAGTGTTCTCTGTATTATTAGAGCACAAACCATATAATTAGTAACAGTGTGGCAAATCTCTGGCATTCGAAGAATGAACATTTCTCACTATGCATTCTAGCTGCTCAAAAGGTGATGGCAGAGTGTAGAATTTAGAACTTTGATCCCAAACAGGGGTGGCTCCAGGCCCCAGCATGCCAGGTGTGTGCTTGGGGTGGCAAGCTGCGGGGGGCGCTCTGTCGGCACCGCAGAGGCGGCAGGCAGGGTGCCTTTGGTGGCTTGCCTTCGGGAGGTCCGCTGGTCCCGCAGCTTTGGTGGACCTCCTGCAGGTAAGCCACCAAACGCAGCCTGCCTGCCATGCTTGGGGCAGTGAAATGCCTAGAGCCACCCCTGATCCCAAAGCACAGCCTCCTACAAAATGAGTAAAAGGAAAGAAACGTTGCTAGCTATATACAGACTATGACAGTTTATCCCTCATGGCTTGTGAATCCATCCAGTAGAGGGCAGTGGTACCATCCTAGAGCATGAATTACAAGCACAGCCATACTAGAAAGACAAGGTGGGTGAGGTAATACCTTTTATTGGACCAATGTCTGTTGGTGAGAGAGACAAGCTTTTGAAATAAAAGATATTACCTCACCCACCTTGTCTCTCTAATATCCTGGGCTAACATGGCTACAGTAACACTGCATACAAACATAGCAATAGATTCTTTTTTTTAGAAATTAACAGCAATAGATTAATCCTAAAATAACATATATAATAGGGTTTCCTTAGGGTTAGATTAAGGACATTGCAGATCATTAAGCTTTCTTTTTCTAGGTTCATGGAATTAGAGTTGTAAGCACTTCAGGGTGGAGACTGTGGCCCAGACCTCAAAGGTATTTAGGCACCAAACTCCCATTGAAATTGGTGGGATTTAGGTGCCTAAATACCTTGTGACTATGCATTTACAACAGTGTCCCTAACACTGCAGCTTTTGGGTGCTACCCCAGTATGGCTGGAGCTAACTCTCCTTAACACAATTCCTGACTTCCACCAAGGGAAAATGCCATGGTGCTGCCCCCTATAACCTCATCTCATGAGAGCTGATGGTTTTCCTTAAAGCCCCAGCTTCTGGAGGCTGGTGATTCCCTGAGCCCCTCCAAAGTGCAGGTGTGAGGGGGGGAAAATAACCTTTGAAAATGATCGCAAACCAGACGGCAAAGAAGAGCCAATTTGGGATCCTTTTTAATAAATAATAATAAAATCTCAGGATGCGTGGCAGCCTGACTCAGCCATTTGGAAGGTTTGGGGCCCCTATGCTCCGCTGAGTGGTGCTATGGGGCAGCCGGGCCCTTTCCCGAAGCCTCAGTCCCCCCAGCTGGGCAGCAGGCAAAGCTCCCCAGGAACTGGCAGCAGGGCCAGTGAGTCTCGGCAGCTGGACAGAGCTGAGCGCCGTCCCTCCCCCGCCAGTCAGGCGCGGAGGAAAGGCGGCGGCGGCGGCGCTCACACGCAGCTGCAGGTTCGCGGGGCTGTGCAGCGCCGGGCTCCTCCCCTCGGCTGCCGACAGGGGGGTGGCGCTGCAGGCAGCTAGCCCGGCGGGCGCTGGTCTCTGGGCAGTGTAGGGCGTCTTCTCCATCAGCGTGGCTCCAGCCCGGCTGCCCGTCTCCCCTGCCACGACGGCCCCGCAGGTGAAGCCTAGCGCCGGCCGCCCAGAGCAGGGCTGAGCCTCCCTCCCCCAGGTAAAGGCTGCAGCCTGGCGTTTGCGCAGTGCCGGGGGCTGTGTGTCCGGCTGTGGCCCTGGGTCTGGTGCCTTTGCCCGAGGCGGCTGTTCTCGCCTCTGCTGCGGGTTCGTATCCCAGGGCTAGTCAGTCCCTCCTGCGGGCGGGGCGAGCTGCCCCTTGGGCAGTGTGACATGCAGCGTGGGGGAGGGGTGCGGGGGCAGAACCGACCGCCACGGGTACTGGGGTCCGACTCCGTAGGGGGCTGCCCGGCGAAGGATGTGTTTGCTGGAGAAATCGCACACCTGCGGAGGGTCTGCTCTGATGATGAGCCCATCACCTCCCTGCCAAGCGCAGCGGGGTTCCTGTCAGGGCTGCGCAGGGAGAGCTCGTGTCTGTGCCCTACGATGTGTGTTGTAGCCGCGTGGATCCCAGGATATTAGAGGGACAAGGTGGGTGAGTGAGGTAATATCTTGGACTGGACCAACTGCTGTTGGTGACAGAGACATGCCTTGGCTCTATACAGAGCTCTTCTGTAGGTCTGGGAAGGGTAATCTGAGTGTCCCAGCAAGGCTGAACAGATAGGATATGCTAAACCAGGGGCAGTCAACTATTTTTTGTCCAAGTCTAAATTTCTTGGTCAAAGTGTAGTGAAGGACCAGACTTCCCCCCGCCCCCTCCCCCCCCACAATGATAAGTAAATAAAAATATTTCAGGGTCCATTCAAAAGCATCTGGTGGTCTGGATTTGATCCGTGATCTGCCTGTTGCCTACCTCTATGCTAAACTAAGGGACGATTCAAGGTGAACTGGCCTATTAACACTATAGGACAAAAAAAGGGGATTAGTGGGTTATAGATTGTTGTAATAAGCCATTAATCCAGTGTTTTTAGTAAGACCGTGATTTCTAGTGTCTAGCAAAGTTATGAATTTAAGCTCGGAGGCTGGTCTTATGAGTGTGCAGATCTGACTGGGCTGTCATCAGGGCATCTGGTGAACCAGGTGCTGGCTTCCAGCCAACAAGTGGATTCCCAGAATGATTCTGGCTTTACTGACCCAGAGTGTGAAGGAAGCAGCAGTTATGCTCCTGCTAATTTTTCCCCAAGTTTGAGCTAAGCACCAGGACTTTTGCTTATTTTTATAGTATCTCAATTAACAATTGAGTAGCAGAAGGCAGAAATAATAAACTGGGACTTTCAGTGAGTCACTTGCATTATAGCTCAGGGGTAGGCAAACTATGGCCCCTGGGCCAGATCTGGCCCACCAGCCATTTTAACCCAGCCCTTGAGCTCAGGCTGGGGAGCAGGGTCTGGGGCTTCCCTGCTCTGGTGCTCCAGCTGGGGAGCAGGGTTGGTGGCTGCTTCATGTAGCTCCCGGAAGCAGCGGCATGGCCCTGCTCTGGCTGCTACGCATCGGGGCATCTGGGGGCTCTGCTCTACATGCAGCTCCCGCCCCAAGCGCCATCGTGGCCAATGAGAGCTGCAGGGGTGGTGCCTGCGAATGGAGCCGCGGCTCTGTGTAGGAGTCGAAGTGAGGACATGGCTGCTGCTTCTGGGAGCTGCTTGAGATAAGCGCCGCCCAGAGCCTGCACTCCTGAGCCTCTCCCCATGCCCCAGCCTCCCACCCCAGCCCTGATAGTCCTTCTGCCCTCTTAACCCTCGATCCCAGCTTGGAGCGCTCTCCTGCACCCCAAACCCCTCATCCTCAGCCCCACCCAGAGCCTGCACCCCCAGCCGGAATCCTCACACCCTACCCCCTGTGCCCCAGCCCGGAGCCCCCTTCCACACACTGAACTCCTCATTTCTGGCCTCACCCCAGAGCCTGCACCCCCAACCTGAGCTCTCACCCCCTCCTGCACCCCAGCTCCAATTTTGTGAGCATTCATGGCCCACCATACAATTTTTATTCCAATATGTGGCCCTCGGGCCAAAAGGTTTGCCCACCCCTGTTATAGCTGTATTGAAAAATGCTTATACTGGTACTTCAGAACTGGAGTAAAGCATTGTTTCAACTGAACCTCAACAACAACAAAAATGAACTGGAGAGCTAAAAGAAATAAAATTCTGAAAGAAAATAGGAACAGTTTATTTGAGAGACTGATGGGAATGGTTTCTGCCATGCTTGCAAGTATTTTATCAAATTGCCTCTGAGCTTCCAAACTCATACTTGCACTGTAGAATTACATGAATTTTCACCCTGATCATTGATATGATACAAAGAGAGGCTTTAAAATAACTTTTTTTAATCGATTTATTGCTGCTGATATACTGAGCACTGTACAAAGACAAAAATGAAGACAGTCTACCCCTACCCCCCCCCCAAAGAATTTGCATTCTAATATGCAGACACATGGAAGACGGGATGTACTGATCAATCTAGAGGGGGGATAATTGAGAGCTTTTTGTGTGTTTTTTTTTTTTTTTATAATTATTATAAGTTGACTTCTTGTATGCTTTACAGAAATAGGTTTTTAGGAGGAATTTCTATTAGAAAAGGCTTGGCAAAATGGCATAAGGGACTGCGTGAAATAGGATCAGATATGAGAATGGGTGTAGGAACAAGGCATTAAGTCTGGTGTCACTAGTGGAGGGAAAGAAAGGGAAAATGTAGAAGGAGACAACATCTGGCATGTATGATGAGGGAGCTGTGCCAAGGCCTTGAAGGTGAGGATGAGATACGTCAACTTGGTGCAGTGTACAAGAGATCAGGAGTGGAGGAATGTTAAAGGTCCATGTGTCAGATTCCTACAGAGAGGAAGAGTTATCTTTGTCTCCACAAAACTGTATATGTTAGCAAGCCAAAAACAAAAATCAGAGACTGGTATTTTCATAAATGTTTATACTAAAAATATGTTTGTTTTGGTTTTCTTCTTTCAGGGCAGTTTTTGTGTACTTGATGATAAAATAGTGAAATTGATGAGCAGATCCTATTTCCTGGAATGTTTTAAAAATAAAAGGTCAGGTAATTCAGCTGGTTTTCTCAGTTAGGCAGAAATGCTTGAGTTAAGGACTAGATTTTGAAGCCCACAGTCAGTTATTTAATATACAGCAATGAGCTTAAAACGGCTGTCCTAATTCAGCCAAAAATCCTGTTGACACCATTGGGAGCTTTCCCTGTGGAGACTTCAGAATTGGGCGCCAGTGACATTTCAGAAAACTATGCTGTACAGAATGGTTTAACTTTCTTTTAATCCAAATAAGAGTTTTTAAGTATGTGCTTTAGTGCAAACCACTGGGCTATGATTCAGAGATCTGGCTTCAGTTCCCACCTTTGCCACAGACTTCCTGTGTGGCCTTGGGTCAGTCACTTAATACTTCTGTGCCCTAATTTGGAATCTGTAAAATGGGATGATGATAATATGGTAGACTCTTTGGGCAATATACTCTTACTTAGTATGTGTTTGTACAATACTTAGTAGAAAGGGGCTAGTAGGTGCTATTGTAATACCGATAATAAAAATGATACCTGTACTGCTAGGTTTCATCTTATCACAGTCAAAGGTTATGGTCAAGTGATGAATTTCTGGAAATTATTTACACTGAAAGATCCTTTATTCTAGCAACACTAGTTGGTGATGACATGATACTGAACCCAGGTTGTTCAGCAGGCTCTTCAGGTTTATTAAAAATACATCAAACTGTATTTTATTGGTCCAATATGGTTTATTGTTTTTACTGTAGAGATGTAAAGCTTCCCAAGTCACCAAAATCACAGCCATGCTTCTCATTGGTTTTACTTGCACAAGCAAGACTTTGGAGAAAGCTGCTCTATCTTGTGGCCTGGTGCAAGGTAAAATATAAAAGGAGTATAAAACAAACCTGCTGCTGAGTGCCCAGCTTAGATCTGAGCTATGCGTTGCACAGATATAGGGAAGGGGGGCTCAAGGGAGGAATTCTCCTTGTTCCCACAGGCAGCTGAGCCATTCCGGCGCAATGAAGCAGATAGCCTCCATGGGCCCCTACATAGCTGTGCTTGGTGGATGATGGGAGAACTTGCATGCTGCTACGCAGGCAGCAACACTGAGCAGAGCTCCACGCTGTACATAGAGTGCACACGCTGATACATTTGAAGTCCTTAAAAACACAAGAATTTTCCTATTGACTCTTCAGATTCTGCCTCAAAATTTCTCTTCAGCCTGGCACATTAACATTTAATATTCATTAAAATAATAAAATCCTGGGAAGTGGAGCTGATCAGAGACCCACACGCATTCACTCTCCATGAATCATTTTCCAACCAGCCATACCACTTCTATAGATGCTACCTGTATGATGTACTGCAGTCTGCATAGATGCATTGTACTTGCATTTATAAACTGCAGTCAAATGTGATGAGGTCTGATATTTTCACATACAAGACCCAAAATAGATTACAAAACAGTTTAACAGTACCGAAGGGAGAAGTGGATCCAGCAACAATAGTTAGAAGGGTAACTTAAAAGGCTCAGTCTCTGCACACAGCTCCTACTGAGCATTTGGAGCATTTCCATGGAGCAAGAGCAACACATAGCTTTAGGCTTATATCTGCATCACTCAGACACTTGCACTCATTATGGAAGTTATATTAACGTTCACTAGGCCAAAGTGAATGAGAGAACCTTGTCTCCAAATATCTAGGTTCTAGAAATGTAGTGAACAGAAAAGATGATTTCACATTCCAGCTATCAACTAATGTGTGACTCCCTTCACTAATATAAAAGTAAGAGGTCACACAACTCTTGTTGCCTGCTTAGGTGATGATGTGTCTGAGGCAAAATTGAAGAAAGAGACCATATTATCAGCAGCGTATGGTAGAAATTGATTTATTTTATTAATGCCTTATCTAGAGATTGGGAAATGCTATTGTACATCAAAAAGCAAATTAACTGTTGTTGCATTAATCATTTGAGTTGAGCTACATAGTTTTGAAAACAATGGACTCAGTTTTCAGAAGTGGCTGCCTAGAATGCAGATTCCTTATTTGCATGCATATATGAACGCTTAGGTGGACAGTTCATCATTTTGTGCACCCAAGAGCCCATTTGCAAATGCAGACCACAGGATTTGCACATGCATTTCAGATCTACATTTGACAATTTGTGTCTGTCTATACCCAAACATTTAATTTATAGTGTAACTTTGTAATAAAAACTGTATTTAGTATACTTTGTAAATCAGCTCACATATATTGCTACAACCACAGTTTTTCGTGCATCTAAACTTCCTTAGATGTCACTTCTCAACTCTATATACTGATTTGTGTTTTACTCCTTTTAGTTCTGAATTGCTTTTTTAAGCATCTTGACACTTTTCAGGTAGAGTTTCAATATTTTCTTCAGAGTTGTACATTGACAACTGTTTAAAAATATATATTGATTTTTAACTTACTACAGACTCTAATCCATATGATTACTTACAGTCTGAGTATCATTAAGATGGATACTAAAAGCCATAAACCAGGGGTTCTCAAACTTGGGGTTGCGACCCCTCAGGGGTTCATGATTTTATTACGTGGGGGGGGGTCACGAACTGTCAGCTTCCACCGCCAAAGCCCGTTTTGCCTCCAGCGTTTATAATAGTATTAAATATAAAAATTTGCATTTTTAATTTATAAGTGAGGGGGTCGCACTCAGAGGCTTGCTGTGTGAAAGGGGTCACCAGTACAAAAGTTTGAGAACCACTGCCATAAACAACACACTGAATTGTATTTATGATCAGAAAGAGACAGTTTAAAAATAATGCAATCTTACCCAAACAAATCTGCTTCCTGCGACACTCTGAGTCATATCTGATGCCTTTACTGGCAAAAATGTTACTATTACTTACTCCTTGATTGCTCTGCAATGCTAACGTGGCCATGGGAGAGTGAACAGAAATCTGTTCTGCCTCATGCATGATTAACATAATTGTTTAAGCAAGTTTAAATTGTAGAAATGTTATTACTAATGACGGCGTGTGAATAAAACAACCACACCTTGATTCTTAGAGCTCAGGTTGGATTTGCATTGCTGGCAGATGACGGGGAGGGAGGAGATTTCCATAGTGCTGCCACATTTTAAGGAAGATAGCAGGAAAAGTAGATTAGTCTGCTACAGTCCAGAATTGAATATGTATCTTTTGTGAGCCTTCCTACATCTACAGCTCATGCTAAGGAGGAATGGATTTACCTCCAGCCCTTCTTGTGGAACTATCAAACTCTCACTTGCAGAGCTCATGAGCTCCCCATTGGGAGAGGGAGGAGCAAAGGGAACCTTCATTCTTAAGAAATTAGTTCTGTAAGAGGGGGAAGAAAAAGGGCGGGTGGCAGCTGGAAGAGCTTGTGGATTTTGAAAAACCTAAGGGAGTTTCATAGCAAAAAAAAAAAACCCCTTCAACCTGCAGTTAAAATTGAAGGTATGTATCGCTTTAGGCCAGGGGTTCTCAAACTCCATTGTACTGTGATCCCTGCATGATTGCTACATATTATGGCATGATCCCAGGAGCAGGGACCAAAGCCAAAGCCCGAGCCCCATTGCAATGGGCAGGGTGGACGAAGCCCAAGGGCTTCAGCCCTGGGTGGGGGGATTGTAGCCTGAGCCCTGCCAACCAGGGCTAAAGCTGAAGCCTGAGCCCCGCCACTCAGGGCTGAAGTGAAAGTATGCAGATATATAGCTAAAGTTACACAAACACCTTAACTCCGTTCCATAGAGTCACCCTCAGAACAAGACAGAATGCTGAGACAACCTTATGTCAACATAGATGTATTTCAGCAATTCCTAATTTAGACAAATAGCGTACCCAAAGCAGCCTTTTCCACTGCTCAAAAAGGCAGATGAACTGCAAATTACAAAAGTGTCATGAGACACACAGCTAGTATAGCTTGGTATAGAAACCTCCTAAACTTTATTCATGAAGTTAGACCACTTATGTGGAAAAGTCAAAGGTTGAAGAGGTGATGAACCAACACACCTAGTATTGGATTATATGTTTGAACACAGTTATAAAAGCAGTGTTCTAGGATTCACGTATTCAGTACTCTTACCAGAAAACTACAGGGGCAGAGTTTTTAGGATATCTCCTGCCTATGACTGTGAGCTTTGTGGGACCCTTATGAGAAATGATGGAGAAAGAAAGATTGGTTTTAATGGTGGTACAAAATTATTGCCCCACTATAATGGCTTCTTTACTATTTAAAATATTTTCTTCGGTAGGCTGGTGCCTTCTAAACCTGTTAGAAAAATCACTCTTAAAAAGTAACATGGCTTCCAAAACTGGTACTAAAGGAGCAAGAATGGTACACTGGGAGTCTGGCAATGCTATAGGAACATTTAGTTGGTTTGAATGATCTTATATTTTAATAAATAAGGTGTAACCTTAGCCTTAAATTTTTGAACAACTCCCATTTTTATTTTGGCTCTGTAAATATTTTCTCTGCAATGCAACACAAAATAGTGGTGGCTTTAACTAATGAAAGCATTAGGATGTTAACTGAGCAGTGAATTGAGTGATAATCTTCAGGAAGATAAGTGATCTTTTATTTTAGCTCCAAATAAGATGAGAAGTATGTTTCTCTTGTTGATATGAAGAATGTTGTAAAAGAAATTTTAGCTGAGTTTCTCCAGTTGCTTTTTTTCAAGAGCAGACTAGTGCAAAGTGAGGTGATCAAAACCTATGCAAGCTGCTTCCTTATACGTTTATAGGCAAGGGATTATTTTACTTCTCAATTTAAATAATATTAGAATGAAGTAAATGATTTCAGGGCTGGTAGCTGTTCTCCACTCTCCTCCCACTTCATGCTACGTATCTTCATCAGGATTAGAATTAAGACTGATTTGAAAAACCTTGGTTATAATGGTACAAATCCATGCATTTTGGAATTAAGTAGTCATCATATGCTTGCTTTAAATGGCTACTTTTTTTCTGTCACTGAATTATTTTAAAATCTTTTAGTTTTGGTCTAGGGCAAGAAGCTGTGCACAAAAGGACATTCTGTGCTGAATAAGATCTGATCTCTGTGCAATGTGTCCTGACAGTCAGGAAACAATGATATTGCCTTTTGGTATATAATGTATTGTGGTTCAGTTGCCACATATGTTGCAATAAAGCAGTTCTGGTCAGCAGTATTTTATTGGAAATCTCTGGTTTTATAAGCACCACTCAGAATCTCATAATTTTGTATAAGGAGCTATAAGGGTATCATGGGTGTGGGGGCGTGTATGTGGAAGTGGAAGTATTTTCTTGCCTGCTGATGACCTTTACATGGGCCACTATTGTTAAAATATAAAGACCCCTTTTGCTTCCTGTTACTCTTAATCTATCAAAAATCAAATTTGGGGTGCTGGCCTCTAAAATAATAATAGGACTTGTATTCCTCAAAGTGTTTTACAAACATGTATTAAAGTATGGGGCATCTCAATCATGGAAATGAGATATACATTCCAAGGCACTCATGGTTTTTAACTGCAGGTTTATTTTCACAGGTCAGCATTTTGATTTCAGTAATTTACACTACAAATTATGGGACGACAATAGGTCTGTGTGGTACAGAGGTGTTGGACTATTATGCAAAAAGGAACATATAAATGTTGTCTCTACACTCAACTTTGTATTCTACAGACAGTTTAAAAGGCAATAGAAATATGAATTCAATTTTTTATACTATACTTTATTCTGAAAGGCCTACAAACACTAAATGACTGATGCCCCAATTCTGATTCTGAATCTGATCCAGGCAGTCTGTCTGCTTACCTGTGTGGAGCCCCAAGTTTAATGGTGGAGCAGTGTGCCTTTCTTGGCTTACAGTGCACGATTGGGACCTAAATCCTCTACTTATGTACTTCATTTATTTATCTGAGGAGTAAACACCTCATTTTGGGGGAAGGTGAGACTCAAATACTGAGTTGCAGTCCAACTTATGGGATCAGGGTGTCACGGAGTCCGCAGGTGATGCTCTGGAACTGCTCTCTACAAAGCCAGTCAGAACTCTGGTGAAGTCTCCTCTCTGTGAGCAGACTCTCTTCAGGGCAAGAAGCTCACACGGCTTCCACCTTCCTGGGTCTGACCTTGGAGCATTCAGCATCCTCTGCTCCTCTGTGCACTTCCCACAGTGAGTCCGCCCAGGCGGGGTCCTGGGGAAGCCAGAGGGTCCCGCATCCCCACTTTGCAGACGTGATTCTTAGCCAGCCAGTAAAACAGAGGTTTATTAGATGACAGGAACACCGTCTAAAAGAGAGCTTGTAGGTACAGAGAACAGGACCATCCTGTTCCGGGTCCTGAGCCAGGTCCATCCTGGAGGCAGCGAGCCAGACACCCAGGTCTGCCCTCATCCCTTGTCCCCAGCTAGCTCCAAACTGCCTCACCCTCCAGCCCCTTCTCTCTGGGATTTGTTCCTTTCCCGAGCCAGGAGGTCACCTGATCTCTTTGTTCTCCCACACCTTTAGCTATCTCCTTGCAGGGGGGAAGGACCCCGGCCATTAGTTTCCAGGAGACAAGAGTGCCGGCCATTTATGCACACTGGCCTTTTGCTCTGCAACAATCTCACCCCCTAGAGATTTAAAAAATGCATAGGGGAAACTGAGGCACCCCTACCATATTCAGAGGAAACATTAAGAACAGACCCATTTCGTCACACAGGACATTTGACTTTGGGCCAGGAAATATGTCCTTCTCCATTTAGAAAGCATCTAACACACAGTAGGTGCTGCTGCAATCCAAATAATAGTCTCAGAAAATTCTCCTTGAAAAAAACACCATTAATAAAGTAAATTGGCCGTCCGATGATCACCTTGTCAAGCACGACAAAAGGCATTATTGCTGGAATTTCTCCTGTGTACTTTCCATTATCTAATTTCTCTAGTATGTACATATGAAAAGGTTTGATAACAGAAACCTTTTCCATTAACGTGTTCTCAGCATAACACACTTCCATTCACATTTTCTAGTGATAGATTTCCTTCCCAGGTCCCTTATTAAAGGTAGCTCCGATACTTGGGAAAAACACAGGTAAAAACTAGAAGTAGTGGTATAGTTAAAAACAACAACAACAAAACAAACCAAAAAAACCCACCAACCCCCCCCCCCAAAACCTGAAATATAATTTAAGATTCTTGTAAAGTAAATAGGTAAAAATTGTTAAAATATATCTTAACTACGATAAAAGTAATAAACATTCTTAACCCTCTCAAGTAGGTTAGGACACAAAAAAATTCAATTTCCATTGGGTAAGGTGGCAAACTGGACATTTTCAAAACTCTTGTTGGGTAAATTCTATTCTTTTAAACTTTGGGGATAATCACTGATATAATTTACTTTGAGATGTAATTTACCTACAGCAATTCTGAGTATCAAAGGGGTAGCCGTGTTAGTCTGGATCTGTAAAAAGTGACCAAGAGTCCTGTGGCACCTTATAGAGTAACAGAAGTATTGGAGCATAAGCTTTCGTGGGTGAATACCCACTTCGTCAGATGCATGTTCTGAAATTCACAGATTTCCCATTCGCTCCAGAGGTAAGATAGTGTAAATTGATGTACTTGGTGCTGATTTTCTTAGATAAAGCGTAGATATTCAACTATACTGGACAATAAGCCTGTGCCTTGGACTTCTCCAAATTATGGCACATAATCACGCACATTTTTTGTCAAGTTCACTACTGAACTGACTCAAATTTGCATTCAATGAGGAAAGATCTGATTTATAGGCTGATCCTGCCACTATTGAAATTAATGGAAGTTTGACTTCAGCGGGAGAAGGCTGAAATTGGAAATGGTGGTTTTTTTTAGGCCCAAATCCTTCCCAATTCTCTCTCCCACACCCAGATTGACCCCTGACACAAGGGAACTCATGTAGTTCTGCTGTGTGGAGGGATGTGTGTATGCCAGGAAACTGCATGGGGTCTGCACACATTGTGCTCGGTGCAGCTACTCCCTAGTGCCTCTCAATGCAATTGTGTGCAGTTGGTCTATGGTGGCAGTCTGGCTTGCACTAGAGAATCTGCTGTTTCGTGAATCCTTCAGAGATGGTGGGTGATGTGGTGTCAGGACCCTGGAAATCTCCTCCATTCCTTAGAATGTGACTGCATTCCTTCCGTAGTGACTGCAGAGCAACTTTGTTCTGGTTCCATGGCTGTGGTGGGAGAATTTCTCCTGTAGTCATAGAATGATAGAAATGCAGGGCTGGAAGGGACCACAGGAGGTTGGCTAGTCCATCCTGCCATGCTGAGCAAGATGAAGTACACCTTGACCATCCCTGAAAGGTGGTTTGTCTAGCCTGTTCCTAAAAACTTTCAATGGTGGGAATTCCGCAGACTCCCAAGGTAAACTGTTCCAGAGCTTAATAGTCTTATTGTTAGACATTTTCCCTAATATCTTACCTGAATCTCTCTTCTTGCAAAATAAGCTGATTACTTCTTATCCTACTTTAAGTGGACAGGGAGAACAATTGATTACCATTCCCTCTGTAACAGCCCTCAACATATCTGAAGACTCCTATCATGTCCTCCTTCAGCCTTCTCTTCTCTAGACTAAACGTGCCTAATTCTTTCAGCCTGTCCTCATATGTCATGTTTTCCAAACTTTTTACCATTTTTGTTGCTCTCTTGTTGAACTCTCTTTAATTTGTTCATATCTTTCTTAGAGCTAAGGCTTCACCAGTGATTGATAGAATGGAACAATTGCCTCCCATGTCTTGTAGGCCAGGGGTTCTCAACCTTTTTCTTTCTGAACCCCCCCCCCCATGTTATAAAAACTCCATGGCTCACCTGTACTACAGCAGCTGGTTTTCTGCGTGTAAAAGGCAGGCCCAGCATTAAGGGGCACCAAGCATAGTAATTGCCTGGCGCCCCATGAGACTGAGGCCCCCATGAAACTACATTGCTCAGGCTTCAGCCCTGGGTGATGTGACTCAAGGCCCCGGCCTTCAGTCCCATATTGTGGGGCTTTGGCTCTCTGCTCTGGGCCCCAGCGAAACTAATGCTGGCTCTGCTTGACGGACCCCCTGAAACCTGCTCAGGGTCCCCCAGGCGGCCTCTGACCCGTAGTTGAGCACGATGGTTGTAGACAACACTTCTGCTGACATATCTCGGAATGACATTTGCCTTTTTTGCAGCAGCATCACGTTGTTGGCTCATATTCAGTTTGTGATCTGCTATAACCTCCAGATCCTTTTTGATAGTACTACTGCCTAGCTAGTTATTTCCAATTTTGTAGCTGTGCATTTGATTTTTTCCTTCCTAAATATAGTGCTTTGCATTTGTTTTTAGTGAATTTCAGAGATTCCCAGCAGCCAGGTGAGTGAATTGGGCTAAGCACTGGGGGGAAGATTTAGATCATTTGTGTGGAACTTTTTCTAAACAACAACTGCCATCAAAGCAAATGTGAAAAAAACAGCAAAGCAGAACTGTTTGCTTAGAATTTACTATAATATATGTTGACGTTAACAAGTTCCTATGCAGAAAGTGAAAAAAGGATCAATTAAGTGCCCTTTTGTTTCTAAGAAACATCATTAAAAGTTGGTGATTGTAAGGTTTGTTTATAGACAATCACAAATGTATTTTAAACCAGTACAGCCAGCATTCTACACCACATTTAACATTTTCATGAGGCTAGGCAGTTTGCAGGTTATAGGTATTTATTAGAAGAATATGAAAATACTAATAGAACTGTCTGCTTGAGAAATTGATCTTTGTGTAAATAAATTTAAAATTTAGATTTCATTGAGTTCTGTGAGTTTGTTCTTGTAACTCAGTGACACATTAGGAATTCAATAAAAATTGTGTGTTTTTGATCTTCATATGGGTATAAATCTCATGTGAGCAAGAGCATAGGTCAAATTCAAGGCCTCATTGGAAATGTAATAGCTTCTTAGTGTGTTAATTGTGATTTACATTTTTGAAGTGCTATACAAACAAACATTAACCAATTAATGCTAATAACTGGAAGGCTAGGTTAGTAAACATCATTTATTAGGGGAAATTGCCATTCAAAAGATCTACTGTATTTATATTATTATTTATCTCTGTGGCATCAACATTATGCTAGACACTTTGTGTGGATATGAAGAGCAGATCCCTGTCCTGAAGAGCTTATGATCTAAATAGCATATAAATAAAGCATGAGGGAACGTGTGTGCTAGGTCCATGTTTTTAGTGAATGTTATTTGTTGTATGTGCTATATACATGTTATGAACTTCACTTCCTAATAAATGAAGCGTTGTACAAGTCTGACCATTTGCACAATCATAATCCCCAAATTAGGTACTAAATTATGCCTCTCCTTGCATAAATGCACTGGAATAGGGAGAGGGCATAGGGAGCCCTGCCTTTCCCATCGCTCTGTGCACTCATGCAGAACGAGAGGGAGTTGGTGTGTATCTCTTGGAATTATATCTATTGTGTGATCATAATTAGATGCATGTTTTGTTTTATTGAGATGCTACTATTTATGTGAGGGTCAGCGTTCATGTTGTAAAAGAGGTTGTGTGGGTTTAAGTCTGATGGTCTGTGAACTCCTTTATGAACATGGACAATTGGAGATTAATAGATTCCCTAGAAAACAGAAAAGAAACATTGTGGAGATTCTGCTAGCTGGCATGTTGCAGCTCAAAAGCAGATGTGACATGCCTTTCATTTCATTGTCATGCATGACACCAAATGATGCAGTTCCTGCTGACTTGTTTATAAATATAACATGTTGGTGGCAATAACTATGGCTTGATGAGAGATCCAAGATAGGAGGTAATGGGCTTCATCCTTTCTGAAATACGACACTTTTGGAAAACAGTGTATTTGATAATTCCTCAAGAAACAACTTTTTGGGTTACCTTTCGTACCCCCCTTTAGTCTGTGCAAACATGAGTGTGCTTCAGATGTTAATCTCAGATTGGGTCAGATTCAGGGCTGGCTGCGGAATAACTAAAGAACCTTGTCTATATTTGGCAGTCAGAACAAGGCACCTTGAAACCAACTTCGTCCTCCCCTCCACCCCCCGCCAACAAAACAAAACAAGAGCTTCTATCTGAGCGTAGATATTGACTAAATATTGACTTCATTTAACTACTGTTTGGGAGGAGTTAGCAGGTGATGTCTGACTTGTTAATCCAGACGTTGGTTTCAGAATGAGTACGATATAGGGGGAGATCTACAAAGCTTATGATGTGAAAGACTGGCCTTGGTCTGATGTTTGTGCGCAATGTTCTTGCAAAGGATTTTGCCTTTTTGTCAAAATTGTGTGAAAATCAAAACATAACAGCATGCCCAGTTTTGCTTGTGTACATATGAAAAGATGAGCTGTATGAGACTACTATCAATAAACCGTTTGCTAAAGAAGTTTTGTATTCATGGTGGAAACTCTGTAAGTAAATTTTGCAGTATGTAAAAGGGGAAACATTCCAATTATATCTGACTCATAGCAGGCTCTGCATATGTGTGAACAGGCTGTGCACAACATAATCATATTATTACTGGAAAGGGTTCAACTTTAACAGCACAGCCACATCCGAGATGAGAGAGCCTCCTTTTAGGACAGGTTTTCTTTTCTGTTTCAGTGAGTTGAGGAAGAGGATTTGTAAGTATATTTGTCCACTTGGGCTTTCTAAAGGCTTAGTTGCTTCCAGGTTGATTTTTTTGTAATTTTTTTTTTAAATGTTATTTTTAGGGAATGGTGGATGCATCGGAGAAGGAAATCAAAATATAATACTAGAAATCAGTGTTATCTTGACTATATTAAAATAGTAATAATTGAAATTGATCATCTAAAATACATTTGTTAAATTACTCTAAGCAGTTGTCTGTCACTTTAGGTGCTTTTTTAGGCAACCAATGACAGACTAAAGCCTGTGGGGTTCTTAAGTGAAGGAGTTAAAAAAAAAATACCCAAAAACCGGACACTTGATTTTTGGTGTTAAATACAAGAGTAGGTGCAACTACATCCCTGGATCAAATTTACAATTCCTTTCTCTGCCTTTGTTGATATACTCAACTAGTTTTAATACTTCACTTACTGTCAATGTTAACATCTTGGTCACTGGATTCAGAAATGTCCACTGACTCATTTAGTTTAGTTTACTGTGTACAGTATTGAAAAAATCATATTAACACGCAGCATATTAACTAGAAACAACCCCTCCTCCAGTAATATACATGCATGCATTTCTTTTCCCCGTGAGGTAAGAAAATGGAGAAGAACTGCACATTTGATAAAGTTAGTCTCTTAATATCCTCATTCTGGAAGATATTCAGACACCATGGTGATTAGTGTGCTATAAGAACCTGAATAGTATCAGTGTCCTGTGATTCAGTGTTTGATAATTACTCTGGTTTATTCTGTTTGTAGATGCTGTAACAATGAAGCTGAGCTGCACTGAAGTACCTCTTTATGTAAGTTCTACAACATTAGGCTTTTGCCCTAAGAGGCTCTTTCTTTTGGATAACAGCGTATTCAAGGCGAATGAATGAAACAGAAAGCTGTTCTCTGGTTGACTGAGACTTTAGGCCACTGAATGTTACTGTTTAATTCAGGCGTTTCTGGGGAAAGTGCTCTTTGAATATTATGGCTCACATTGCTGAAGTCAGTTTAAAATTATTTTCCCTTCACGGTCATTATTTTAGATTTTCTTAATTTTAGTACTTAGAAACATAGATAATACTTACGGAGGGAAACCAGTTACTCCATAGTTTAAAGTTGCAACTGTGTTTCTGCCAGAAACCCACATTTTTCATTGTCCCCCCTTTTCCTTCCTGAGCATATACAAAAAAGTCCTCTCAGCCTCAAAATTAGTACTCTATAGTTGGGGCTAAGGTACAGTTTTTCAACAAAATGTGGAGTGATTGGACAAGAAGTTTTTGCTTGACGACACCCTAAAAATAGAGGCACTCACCAGAGTTCAAAAAGCCACCTGACTTTGAAGCAAAATAGGACCTACAGTGAATAATATTTTGTTTACTGGACTCCCTAGCTGTGATCTGGTGTCCAGGATGAAAAGTTAGAGGATTAAACTTTTAATTTCAAAAGTTATTAATATTCAGATTTGTAATGGTGCTATCTGCTGCAGTGAGCTTATATTTGGTCATCAAAAGACTGCTGGAATTCTGATCTTTCATTAACAACAACAAAGTCTCTTTTCCTTGCAAATGTAGACTTCAAAATATTGTAATCTGTTGAGAGCCTTATTGATGGAAGAAAGAGAAAATGGCTGCAAAAAGGCTTGCAGAGGGAATGATGATCCTTCTAAAGCTCTCCAGGGATTCTCCCTTCCTGCAGACCTCAGAAAGTTCACAAGAAAGGGGGTATCCTTCTGATCCCTTTCTTGTCCAAGCCCCCTGTTCAGTCTAAGGGGCTGTAGAGAGCAGGGTTTGGGGTGGTGGTTAGGGGCCAGGCATTCCTTCTTTCCTGTGGAGCTACTGAGTTTACAGGAGAGGAGACCTAGTAGTGAGCCTTAGGAGGGCTTATCAGCCCCCCCTGCAGGCCTTAAGAGGCTTGCTGGGTTAATCCCCCAAACTTTAGAATCGTGAGTCTAGAAGCGCCCATCGCTATATTTGAGCTTTGGGAGGCTCATTAAAGGTCATCCTCAACCTCACATAAACCTTAGTGGATTTCTTAGTCCCAGATAAGCTTATTTTGACTATTTGGGCAGGGATGGTGTCCTAGCCTCTGTTTGCCGGAAGCTGGGAATGGGCGACAGGGGTGGATAACTTGATGATTACTACTTCTTTTCATTCCCTCTGGGGGGACACCTGGCATTGGTCACTGTCAGAAGACAGGATACTGGGTTAAATGGACCTTTGGTCTGACCCAGTATGGTGGTTCTTATGTTCTTATTGGAGGCCTCATGAGCATAATATGGTTTGCATTTGGACAGCTGCCAACTCTTCCTCTGAGGCTTGCTGGGGTAGTGGTTGTGGTTTGGGAGGGCACTAATGATCTCTGCCAGGACTGAGAGATGGTGAGATTTGAACTTCCTAGGATTAGTGGAGGGAGTTCCTGGAGCTGCTGGTGTCCTGATGAGTTTTGTAAGTCTCTCAGAAGCTGGAGTTCAAGATATCCCTGAATAGCCTATTAAGACTGGCATAGAGGTGTTGAGGGATGCAAATCTTCTAGGGCTCATGGGGGACCCTACAAGCCTCTTTGGACTAATGGGAGAGAGAGATGTTTCCTGAGGACTTTAATAACTCAGACATAGGTTAGGGGTTTGTTACAGGAATGGGTGGGTGAGATTCTGTGGCCTGAACTGTGCAGGAGGTGACACTAGATGATCATAATGGTCCCTTCTGACCTTAAATCTATGAGTCTATAAACTAGATCATGGAGACTCCCTGACAAACCTCATGAGGCTTAACAGGAGGTTGATGCAGTTACTCAGGTGGAGTCTATTTCTGTGCACTTCTCTCCACCCCCACTCCCCCCCAGGGTTCACAGGCAACAGGTTTCTTTCTTAAGGATCTTGTCAGTCATGATATTTTTCCCTGCCTGGGTAATTTTCAATTTAGATCTGAAAACAACTGACAAGTGTGTTCTATCCACTATGAAGGAGCCCTTGAGTAAGGGCATTTTCTTTTAGCCAGGGCCAATTAGTGTACACATGTATCTGGGAAGTTCCTTCTATTAGAGCAACTCCTGCTTTATTTGTATGGCTTTCACGGAAAACACAATCTAGTCAGTATTTAAATTAGATGTGAAAGTGCTTCTTTTGTCCATTTTCACTAAGCAATTTTCTGGCTTTTTGAATTTGTCTGAAATACCCTGAATTTTGGTCTCTAAGGAAGACTTTGAAGAAGTGCCTGAGGTGAATTTTTGCATTAATTCGAAAAATAATGGAATTCATTGAGTTGTCTGTTTTGAAGGAGGGGGCAGGGGGTGGCGGGAGAGGGCACAGAAAGAAAAATGATGATGCTTATATACTGAGCACATGTAACTTGACAAAATTCAGTGTTACATTGTAAGGTATTATGCCCAATAGGAGTAAAATGATTTTTAGCTCAATGTCATCTCCACTCAGTCTGTTGGAGAATCTCACAATGAAAACTGGCAGAAAAGGAAAAATGCACTGGTTGTAGTTCAAGACTGACTTATCTACTCTGTATTAGTAGAGCATGGCTTGCCAGCTCTGGGCAGCAGGGCCCATCCCTGCCCATGGGGATTGGAGCGGGTGGGGCCCCAGCACCCCATCCCTCCACCCCTCTGTGATGCAACACGCACTGCTGCTGCCGTGTGCCATCGTCCACAAGCTCCCGGGAGCAGCATGCAATGCAATGCTCCTTCCCTCCTGTCCCCCGCTCCGTGCTACCTCTTCTCCTCGTGACATTGCCCCCACGCTGACCCTTACCCCTAGTCCCCACCTTCGCACTGCCTCTTTCCCACAAGACCCTGCCCCCCGACTCACTTCCTTTCTTCCTCACCCCCAATCGCTAGACCTTGTGAGATGGCTTGCTGCTGCGGGTGTGGATGCAGATACAGGTAAAAGACAGCTAGTGGATTGCGGGTTGATCCTGCAGATACGGTTCCACATATTTGTATCTATGCCAGGTGGTACATATGAGGGCTAAAATTGGCCCCATGGAGTGTTTGCTTTTCAAATTCTTTGCCAATATTTTTAGCATCTGTGTTTATTGGTATCCACTGGACTATATTGCCTCCATAATCTGAGAATATCTGAAGTAAATATAAGACAGCCTCAGTGATGTATACAAAATGTATTCTAGTAATGAATAATAATAATGATAACAGAATAATCATAGGCTATGTCTAGTATTATGTTATCCTGCTGTAACTCTAATAATCATGAAGATCAGGTAGGAGATGAATTTTTAACCACCTGGGTGCATGCTACCATTAAAAGCCTTCAAGAGGCTTATTGGGATTGGTGTGTGTAATGCAGTGTTATTTAGAATAGTCACTGAACACCTAAACTTCTTTGCAAGTCTAAGATTTTACCAGCATAGTATAGTCTAATCTAGTCAAATGAATAATGACTTCTGTTTATTTTTTGTTATTTAAAAGGAAATATATTCAGAAAAGTCAGTCGTTGGATTATCTGATTTTATGTGAAGTATAATCAAATACATATGGTCCATATTATTCCTCAATTTAGAAAATGCATTATTTTGATAAATTTTCCATATACGTAATTTCAGTGACAGCAACAGGATCACAATCTTATTACCACACGTATAAACGTCATGGTTTCAAAAATAAATTATAATGAAAGAGAAAATTAGAGGTTTCAAGCACATGTTTTTCAGCTAATTGAAGGACCTGTTTGCAGCTTCTAGAAAGCAAAGTATTATTGTCCACATTACAGAATTTTCCCTTGTAAACCAGGCAAATGTTCAGGGTTACTCAAAGCAGTAACACTCGATTAATAAAGTAACATCATGTGATTCTGTGTGGTCCATGTCCAATAATTATGATAAATCATTTGAGTCAATGTAGTTTTAGTTCAAGTAACTTGAACTTACAATAGTATATATGCTTCGTTCTCTTAAAATTTATTATTTTAATTTTTAACTTGAACAGAGTAAAATGACAGAGAGAAAATAAGCATTTGATGAAACACTTGCAAGATGTTAAAAGTAGGGCTGTCAAGTGATTAAAAAATTAATTGCAATTAATCGTACTGTTAATAATAGAATACCATTTATTTAAATATTTTTGCATGTTTTCTACATTTTCAAATATATTTAAATTACAACATAGAATACAAAGTGTACAGTGCTCACTTTATATTTATTTTTGATTACAAGTATTTGCACTATGAAAAAACAAAATTAATAGTATTTTTTCAATTCACCGAATAAACAGATTGCACTACAGTATTTGTATCATGAAAGTTGAACTTACAAATCTAGAATTATGTACAAAAAAACCTGAATTCAAAAATAAAACAATGTAAAATTTTAGAGCCTTGCAAGTCCACTCAGTCAAATAAGTTTCTTGTTCAGTCACTCAGACAAATAAGTTTGTTTACATTTGCAGGAGATAATGCTGCCCGCTTCTTGTTTACAATGTCACCTGAAAGTGAGAACAGGCGTTCTCATGGCACTGTTGTAGCTGATGTCGCAAGATATTTATGTGCCAGATATGCTAAAGATTCACATGTCCTTTCATGCTTCAACCACCATTCCAGGAGACATGTGTGATGCGTCCATGCTGATGATTAGCTCTGCTCGAAAACCATCCAAAGCAGTGCGGACCGACGCATGTTCATTTTCATCATCTGAGTCAGATGCCATCAGCAGAAGGTTGATTTTCTTTTTTGGTGGTTCGCGTTCTGTAGTGTCCACGTTGGATTGTTGCTCTTTTAAGACATCTGAAAGCATGCTTCACACCTCATCCCTCTCAGATTTTGGAAGGCACTTCAGATTCTTAAATCTTGGGTCGAGTGCTGTGGCTAACTTTAGAAATCTCACATTGGTACCTTTGTGTTTTGTCAAATCTGCAGTGAAAGCGTCCTTAAAATGAACAACATGCGCTGGGTCATTATCAGAGACTGCTTTAATGGTGATATAAAACATGCTATAATGGGGGTAGGCAACCTAATGGCACGTGTGCAGAAGGCAGCATGCAAGGCGATTTTCAGTGGCACTCTCACTGCCCGGGTCCTGGTCACTGTTCCAGGGGCCTCTGCATTTTAATTTAAATTTAAATGAAACTTCTTAAACATTTTAAAAACCTTATTTATTTTACATACAATAGTTTAGTTATATATTATAGACTTGTAGAAAGAGACATTTTAACATTTTTAGAAGGTATTACTGGCATGCGAAACCTTAAATTAGAGTGAATAAATGAAGACTCAGCACACCGCTTCTGAAAGGTTGCCAACCCCTGTGCTATAACATGAAATATTTTTAGCAGGTAGTGTTCTGCTGACTCCCTGCTGCTGGAGCCTTTCTGTGCTGCTGGGAAAGGCTCTGGCAGTGGGGAAAGTCTCCATTAGCTCCCTGTGGTGGGGAAAGGCTCCAGCAGCAGGAAGCTGGTGGAGCCTTTGCCTGCCACTAAGAGACTCTAGCAGCAGGGAAGATTCTGGTAGGCAGAGGCAGGGGGAAAGGTTCTGGCAGCTGCTGGAACCCTTTTCCCACTGCCAGAGCCTTTCACTGCTGCACGTAGCTACATACCACAGTGTGGATGCAGCCTGCCTTTCATTGCTGCACGTAGCTACATGTACCCTAGATGCCATCAGCACTGTACACAAGGCCTAAGGCACCATCAACTCACATAGCTGCAGATATTTCCTTGTAGAAAATAACAGTGCCCCAGTTAGTATCGTCTTCAAGCAGATTCACCTTCTGTGCTGTGAAATCCACTTTTGCGAGGCTGTTCTCCATAAGGAGCTATGTTGCTACAGGGGAGAAGAGGCCAGGAGAGCAATATGGAGCCACTGGGTCTTCATGTAGCTGTCTTGATATCCATAAGATTCCCCTACAACCCATAAGGATTGAGTAGGCCTCTCTTCCATCTTGTTTGGTAGTGCGTCGTTTCTGTCCCTCCCAAAGGAACATTGGGACACTAACCCCAGTTTTTTAAATTTATGATGTTTCCTTGATGCTTTTGTGGGTTTTTGCCACACAGGAGACAATTTGCTCCTGCAGTAAGTCATTACCGCTTTGTATTCCTGTAGCATTGCAGAGCCAATTCAGCGTTGCTCAAGTGACCTGTTCTCACACATCATTAACAGAATTGTTAAAAGGCAGTGTCAACTTGAAATCTTGTCTTAAAAAAATAAATGGCGTTAGCAGAAGCTTCAAGCACTACATCTGCCCCTTAGTTTCCCTGCCAGTTTTTATGATTTTACAATCAAACTCTCCTATTTAAAAAAAAATAATACAGCAGAAGTGAATGGGATTAAGGATCCATGTAAGCAACAGAGGAAATTGGCTAACAGGCTATACCAGGCTAAAAGTGAAACTGACTGTTAGAGCTGGTAAAAAAAATTCTCACAATAAACTTTTCTGCTAGGAAATGTGGCTTGTATTTTTTTTAAAAAAAAAAAGAAAAAAAAAAGATTTACCATTTGGATAATTGAAAATGAAAAATTTCGTTTTGATCTGACACTTTAAAAATAAATACATTTGTTTTGTTTTGACTACAAAGTCATTTTGTTTTGGATTTTTGGAAACAAAAAAAAATCTTTCCCTTCTTTGATTCTGGGGGCTATCACTCACTTTTTTACTCCCACTCCTTTAGCTGTTAAAAGAAATTGTGGAAAAGCCCACTTTTCACACTTTTTACTTTGTTCTAGCTGGTAAAAGTTAGAAAATGAAGCAAAATATTTCATTTTTTTTCAAAAGTCTGAAACAAAATGACGTTTTTTGTTTTGAAATATCCTTTAAAATCAAAACAAAATGAAAATTTCCATAGACATAGAAACCCCAAAAATTTTCAGTAGAAAACTTTAAAAGTAGGTTTTTCCAGTGAAATTTCTGTGGAAAAATGTGGGTTTTCATACCAGCTATAGATATCTGTTCTTTGGCTTGTCCTTTTGTTTTTGTTTAGGTCAGTGCTTTGTTCTTGGTAAGGTTCTTGGAGGCAGGGCCGACTTTAGGAACTGTGGGGCCGATTCAAGTACCCAGCGGTGGTCCGGGTCTTCGGTAGCGGGGGGTCTTTCACTCGCTCCCTGGCACTGAAGGATCCCCTGCTACCGAAGTGCTGCCAAAGACCCGGACCACTGCAGGGTGAGTAAAAAAAAATTAAAAAGGCACCTTAGGCGTGGGGCCTGATTCGGGGGAATCGGCCTAAAGCCGGCCCTGCTTGGTGGTGTCCTACGTTTCATTCTTAGGTACTTATGTGGGCCCCATTACCATAAAATCCAAGTGCCGAACAATCTTATTTATGTTCGCATCACCCCATCAGACGTGCTGTTATTCCCATTTTACAAATGGGGGCTAAGGGACAGAGAATTGAAGTGACTTGCCTAAGGTTATGAAGGAAGTCTGTGGGTAGAACAGGTGCTTGAACCCAGTTTCACAAATCCTAGGATAGTATCCTAACCCCCAGATCCTCCTTCCTTTCTAATGTGTGTAGATATCAAGGCTCTGTCTACACCGTCATTTTTCTTCAGATTTCCCACTGTTGCCACCAATGTAGCTTAGTTTAGGTAGTAGCAATGGTGGAAGAACTAGTGCAGACCAGCAGCTGGAGTTTTAACTAGTGTGCCATCTAAAACTTGCTCAGAGCATATGTAGACAATAGTATGGTTAAAATGCTGCCAGCCATGGGCAGTCTGTCTGATGGAGCTTTGCTGCTAGTGCAAGGGATGGGAAATAAGAAACAAAATGTTAGTGTAGCCAAGACCCGTGTTGGCTGTTTTTCTCAGAAGTCAACATACATATAGCCTATCTCTATAAAGGCATCTCTATATTACAACTTACTTCAGTTAATTGTACTTTGAGGTACAATCATCATTTCCTTCTGCAACTGTACAAGCATTTCAAAATTCTTTTGATCCTCTGATAACTTTTCAGAGAATGTTTCCTCTCTCCAGGGTGCTTGGGCAAAAGACCTGGGCTAGTTAGATTAATTAATTTCTTAATTATTTTCTTCTTTCAGGATGTTTCTTTCTGGTAGGGTGAGTGAGCATAGTTCCTTAAGACCCAAAGTGAAACCCATTACAGGAATTTGTTCACAGGTACCTTTATAGTATATGGTATATGAATAAGAACATACACAAAATTATGCCTGATTTTAAAAAAGTTAGTTGTCAGATCTTTTGCTAAAGATACAAGGAATGAAAAATGAAATAATGGAAAAGCTGTATCAGGGCTCTGCCACAGCCACCTGGGATAGAGAGTGAAAACAACAAATTCCTTAATTGACTTTCAAGGTTTTTGAAAGTACAGGCTGCCATACTCATGGGCAATTTTTAACTACCCAGACATCTAATGGGTAAGAAAGACAGCAAAACATGCATCAACCAAAAGAATCTTTGCTTATGAAAAGGATTGTTTTGTGATCCAAAACCCACAGCATCATACCAGGGAGAAGTGATAATGAATCTACTCTTTGAGAGGGAGAAATTGATTGAAAAAGAGAGAGTAGGGAATTTTGGTACTAGTGACCATGAACTAAATTAATTCATCATTATTTGTGTCACAGTAGCATCTAGATGCCCCGATCAGGGCCCCATTATGCTAGGCACTTTATGCACATACAGTGAAAAGATTTTTCCCTCTCCCCAAAATCTTACAATCAAAGTGCAGTATAATAGGGAATGGATGTTAGATTTTAGGAAAGCAGATTTCCCATTGACTTCAATAGGAATTTTGTCTGAATGAAGACTGAATGAAAAAGTGCATGAGAACTAAAGGAGATTACTCTTTGGGCTAGATAACCAACTCCTTCAGAAAAGTCACAGAGAAGGAGGAAATGTCCATCAGAAGGAAAAAAAAATGGATATGATATAATTCCACACTTACCAGTAACAGTGGAAAATTGTGTAGGCAGCTTCCATTATACTTAGACATGTTTGGGTAAATTAACTGCTGTTGTACATGTGAATAAATTAAATGTGAAAACATTTAGACACTTGTTTTCATATTAGAAGTTAAATGGTTTTGGATTAGTAAGAGGAGCCCTCTTAGAGTACGTCTACACTACCTGCCAGATTGGCGGGTAGTGATCGATCTATCGGGGATCAATTTTATCGCGTCTAATGTAGACGTGATAAAATCGATCCCCGATCGTTCTGCCGTCGACTCCGGAACTCCACTGCGGCGAGAGGCGGAAGCCGAGTCAACGGGGTATGGCAGTGGTCATCTCTCCGCCGTCCTCACGACCAGGTAAATCGACCAAAGAAATGCCGACTTAGCATAGCTGAAATTGAGTATCTTAGGTCAACACCTCCCACCCCTGGCCCAGTGTAGACCTAGCCTTAGAAGGAACAGAGCCCATGGGAAGAGATGGTGAGCATAGGCATGTCACCTTGGAGTGTCACAGTTCCACCCAGATCTGCCCTATTGTACTCGGAGGGTAACTGGTGAGATCACTTTATGGGGTGCAGTACAAGTCCTCCCACATGTTCACCCTATTCTATTGGCCGGCACATGAGGGGACGGAGCCATAACTTTGCCTGCTCCCTGCTGCCTTCCTCCTGGGAGACTGAGGAAGGCTTCTCCTTTCTGCTCTGTGCTCAGCTATGTTAGGGCTAGATACAATTCTAGCCAATAGGTTGGATGTTCAACCAGCCCAAAATAACTGTCATATTTAAGGGTGATTTCAAGCTGTACAAATGAAAACACTATTTAAAATGTGATGACCTTTTATAATGTATGTTAATCTCCCATTTACATTGACTGATCCATGGAGCCCCTCTTGTGGGGCTTGATTCAGCTCTGATTGAAGCCAGTGAGTGTTACTGTTGACTGTAGTGTGAGCTGGGGATGGGCCCTTAGTGGGTAGATGCTTTGATGTGAACACAAAAGTACATGCACAGTTATTGACCTACATTTATATGCAAAGTCACTCCCAAAATAAGACATGCTGAAGAAATATATTTAGAACAATGAGACCTGTTTTAAAAGAGAAGGCGGTAATCTATTTAATAAGTCTTCTTCATTGCTTCAGCTAATAGTAAAAATAAGATGGTGTGTTTCTCTTCATGGCCCTTTTGCAAATAAAAAAAAATTGGTCTCTGGTTGGCAGTAAAAGAGGTGAAAAATAGGGAGGTAGGGAATTTTCAGAATTCCTCTCCATTTTGCATTGAATATCATATTGATAGACATTTTCTGACTGGCTATTGTGAACAGCTCATTCATAAGGTTCTTGAGGTAGCTCTTTTGTTTCTTACATATGGTTCTATAAGTTTTGCATTATTTAGTGTAGATAGTGTGTTTTAGCCTTTATTAGTGTTGCGAGAAAGGAAAGGAGAAATCTTGAGTGATACTTCTAATAATGGACAAGGTTTTCCCCAAACTGTGTGCTGAATGGTGTAATGTTTAAAAACTGGTTTATCACAGACAGAAAAATTGGGCTAGTTCCTCAAAGGCCTCCAGGTAAGCCCCATCTCCAGCCAGCAGCTCCACTGGAGTTAGGATCTGACTGCCCTCTTCTCCAGCTATATTGATTACATCACCAAGTGGGAGAATCTGAAAACTCCCTGCTCCCTTCTCCTCAGACTACCTGCCATTTATACCATTAGAAATGTGATTAGTGTTGTTTTGTGCTGGGTTTTTTAAAAAGATTACAGGGAGAAGCTGGTCATTCATAGATTCATAGACTGTAGGACTGGAAGGGACCTCGAGAGGTCATCGAGTCCAGTCCCCTGCCCTCATGGCAGGACCAAATACTGTCTAGACCATCCCTGATAGACATTTATCAACCTACTCTTAAATCTCTCCCAGAGATGGAATATTCCACAACCTCCCTAGCAATTTATTCCAGTGTTTAACATACCCTAGACAGTAGACTTTCCTAATGTCCAAACCTAAATCTTCCCTTGCTGCAGTTTAAGCCCATTTGCTTCTTGTTCTATCATTAGAGGCTAAGGTGACAAGTTATTCACTCCCTCCTGCTGATGACATGTCCTCCTTTAGAATGACCTGAAAACTGCCTATCATGTCCCCTCTATCTCAGTCTTCTCTTTTCCAAACTATAATAAACCCAATTCCTTTCAGCCTATGCCATTCGTAGGTAGTCTCAAAGACCTTTAAAGCCATTCTTGTTGCTCTTCTCTGGACTCCTCAGTCCTACGTTTCTCCACATCTGGTTCTTTGAATGCGGTGACCCACAAACTGGTAGCACAATACTCCAAGTGAGGCCTAACCAGCGCAGATGTAAAGTGGGACAGAATGACCTTCTTCGTGTCAACTTGTTTATAGCAACACAAGCCTGTTTTAATGATCCTAGAATCTAACGTTAGCTTATTATTGCACAGACAGTTTATTGCACTGTTGACTCATATTTAGGCTTTGGTCCCACTATGACCCCTAGAGTCTCTTTTCTGCATACTCCTTCCTAGACAAGTCCTCTTACCATTCTGTTGTGAAACTGGATATTGTTCCTTCCTAGGTGGAGCACTTTGCTTTTGTCTTTTATTGAAGCCTTCATCGTTTACCTCGACCATTTTCTCCAATTTTTGTCTAGATATTTTGAATTTGCTGTCTGTCTCAAGAGTTGCAATCCCTCCCAGTTTTGGTATGATCGCCTAAACTTAAAAGTGTAACTTTCTATGGCCAACAAACTAAGTACGTTGATCGAAGATATTGACAGAGCCGGTCAAAACAGACCCTACGCGGAACCCCAGTTGTTATAGCGACTTGTCCAGCCGGGATTGGGAGCACATTATAACTACTCTCTGAGTAACGGTTATCCAGCCAGTTATGTACCCACCTTAATAGTAACCCATGCTAAATTGTTTTGCCCTAGTTTATTCGATGAAGGATGATCAGTGTTTGCGAGAACAGTATCAAAATGCCTTACTACATAGTCTAGGTATACCAATCCCGCTTCTCCCCTTATCCACAAAGGCTCAATTATTCCTGATCAATAGAAGGCGATTCATGATGGTTTGAACGATTGTTCTTTAACAAATCCATGCTGGCTATTCCCTATCACTTACCAACCTTCCAAGTGTTTGCAGATGATTTCTTTAATTACTTGCTCATTATCTTCCTAGGACAGAAGTTAAACTAACTGGTCCGTAGTTTTCCTGGGTGTTTTTCATTCCTTTCATAGATGGGCACTATATTTGCCTTTTCCAGTCTTCTGGAATCTCTCACGTCCTCCTATGACTTTCCAAAGATAAAGTAGAGGCTCAAGAATAACCTCCTTCTATTCTAGGATGCATTTCATCAGGCCCTGGTGACTTGCAGGCATCTAACTTTTCTAAGTGATTTTTAACTTGCTCCTTTTTTATTTTATCTTCTAAACCTACCCCCTTCCCATAAGCATTCACTATGTCATTGACTATTACAGAACGATTTAATGGGCGCATTTGTCTGCTTTTATTCTTTAATAATTGTGTTAATGTTTGCTGTTTCTACCCTGAGGCTGGGCCATTAGCCTGTATTTTGATTTAATATAATGCTGATATAAAAGGTCTTCTGAAGAGGTCAGGCAACCTAAACAAGTCTGTAAGACACAGAGATCACTTGGCATGAGTCTTAAATTTGGAGAAGTGGCTTCTGTGGGATCGCCTGTAGGTTGGTGGTTTTTAACCAGACCTTTGTCATACGTTCAGTTGTTCAGAACATGAAAGACATTTGTTTGTACCTTGTTGTAAAAATATCATTTTATGTTTTCTGAGCAACCATTTCCATTAAAGACTATTCCACACAGTGACGCCAATTCAAATATTACATGTGGGGGGAGGGGAGCAAATTCAGGTTCCTCCTGCCCCCTGGCTGGGGGCCTGTTCTGGTCCCTGCTTGTCCCCTTCTCCTCAGGGACCTCGGGTCTCCCTTGGCCAGGGAGACCCCCCCTCTCTCTTACCCACACAGTGTATGAGCTGCTGCCTCCAGGGAACAGACTCCCTGTATGCTAGGTTGCAATCTCATTTTGGCCTGGTGGTCTGGGCAGAGGTACAGCTAAGCCATATTAGATTGTCATTGTGACCACATGCACCAGGTTGTAATGCCACTCACTGAAATTTGACCTGGCTGCCTCTCTGTATGGAGGGGGTAGCCAGGTCAAATTTCTGTGGCATTGTGACCATGCGGCTGGAGCAAAGCTTTGGACTGCTCTGACAGCAGCACTGTGGTTTAGAATGGGACCATTGATTAAAAGTGGTCAGGCAATGCCTTCCCATCTTGTCTCCGTGACCTATGGAACTTTGAGCAAACCCAAAAACCTTGGGGTTGGGGAGAGAGTGTTCGTTCCCCTCAGCCCTCCCTAATTGGTTCCACTGATTCCACGTCCTAGAACGTTCTACTTTCACTAAGTTCTCCTGGATGTTCAGCCTAAGTTTCTGAAGTTTGTCCTAGTACTCCCTGTTATAGCTCTGTGTATCACAATAAATAACTCCTCTCCACCCTTGAGGATTGCACCTTTTGAATGCTCATAAACTACTAGGTTTCCTTGCCATCACCTTACTTGACACTTGTACAAGTTGTACTCTAGGAACTTGTACAAGTTGTACTCTAGGAACAGCTGGAAGGAGCAGGGTGGAATAAGGAGTACACCAGTTGAAATGGGACTGATGGAGTGGAATAGGGCCAGGGCATCCCCTGGTTGTGGGAAGATGGTGCTGTGGAGAGTTAATAGCTGGGCAGCAGTTGGTAATTAGGGAAGGGGGTTTGACAGTTGGGATCAGGACCAAAGAGGGAACTTGGGGATTGGGTTGTGGGGAGGAGTTTGCTTTTCTTCTGCCACTTTGCTTTCCCTGAAAGCATTAAGTGATCTCATTTGTTGTCTGACTTTTGTTTGTTGCATTTTCAGTACAAATTTTATTTTAACCTCAGACCTTTGACACTGTGGGACTATCTTCATTGCAATGTTAACTGGAGCTATCTATGCTTGAGTTACTTCTCTCAAGTTAGCCTGGCTTGAGTGAGGGAAGCTGCACAGAGAAATAACACTTGAGCTGTGGTGTCCACCCTGGTGCTGCACTCATTGATGTGTGGCACTAAGACTTCTAGGGGATTTTCCTATGAGCTTTTTTGCACTGCAGTAAGTTGAGTGGCTCTATTAATTGTTTCCCAGTGAATTATAGGAGAACTTGTCTGTCCTTTCTGTGCACATGGAGAATTGTGGGAAGGGTTTGGAGGACTTGTAGCATACTAGCATGTGCACTGTTGCAGAGTGGTTGCGTTAGCAGCTGACGAGTTATGCTAATTACAGCTTTAGCTTATACTAGGAGTTCTCAAACATCATTGCACTGCAACCCCCTTCTGACAACAACAATTACTACATGACCCCAGGAGGGGGGACTGAAGCCTGAGCCCACCCAAGCCCCACTGCTCTGGGTGGAGAGGCCAAAGTTGAAGCCCAAGGACTTAGGATACAGGGCCCCCCACCTGGAGCTGGAGCCCCGCCACCCAGGGCTGAAGCCCTTGGGCTTTGGCCCTCGGCCCCAACAAGTCTAACTCCAGCCCTGGCGACCCCAGTAAAATGGAGTCATGACCCACTTTGGGGGCCCGACCAATAGTTTGAGAACCACTGGCCTATACATCCTGCCAGGCCATCCAACTCGAGTTAAAAGCACCATCACACTTGAGTTAAGGGTTTTTGTGTGTGGATAGGAAGTGAGTTGGGACAATACGTGTTATATCTCAAGTTAACTTTGCAATGAAGGCAAGGCCAAAATATTAAAGCTACATTTGCTGGTCCTGGATCTCTTCCATTTCAGAGGAGTTGTATTTGGTTGTGCCATAAATAAATGATCTTTTACATTCCTCAAGACTTCTATGATTTTAATTCCTCCCTCATTGAATCTTCCACATGAAAGGCTAAATTAGCGGGTCCCAAACTGTGGATCATGACCTCAGGTGGAGTCGCTTCATCATCCAATGGGGTCATGGCAATCCAAAGTGTGTGGAGGATACCATTTTATAAAATGGGATCTTCCATACAGTGTGACCTCAAATGAAATGTATAAATGAGGTCACACCGCGTGAAAGATGCTATTTTGCTCTACAAAATGACACACTCCATGCAGCGTAACCTCACACACTGAACGCGTGTGAAGTCGTGCTGAGTGGAGGATGCCATTTTTAAATGGCATCCTCGGGACTGTCTGGGGTCACAGGAAGCAATATTTGTGAAAATGGGGCCACACAGGGAAAATCTTTGGGAACCGCTGGGCTAAATCCTGGAGCTCTTAGGTGCATGAGTTCCTTTCTACTTTTATGAGCACATGTGAGCCTATGTCAGCACTTTCTAGGCGGGGTGGCGGGTTGAGCAAGCAGGAAGTACAGCTTGATCTGACACACGTATTGTGAGAATATGTTAGTCTCTCCACATATCTCTAGGACCAGTGAATGAGTGGACTTCACTGAAGATGATTTTAGAATAAATTTTGAGAAGAAATGAGGTTTATGGTTTTCTTTTGTAAGAACTAGATGTGGTGCTGCTGCCAATCTGATCTTGCTTATTAAACATAAATCATATAGCTTCTTGTGTTCACTATTTGCATAATGAGTCACTGCATGTCAGGCTTAAAGAATGGATCTCTGTCATCCCTGTGCACATAAATGGATGCTTTACCTGTGCAAATAAATATTTATTCAAAAAGCCTCTGGACGTGGTGTTAAGCAACTGACATGGGAGAGAGGTGGCAACAGCTACTGCAACATTTATTTTTCTTTTTAATGAAATAAATCAAAACCAAACCAGTGAACTTGGTGAAATTCCAAATCAAAGGGCATTTTATGGGCCTTCAGCAGGAAATTCCTCTGATAATGCTTTCCTACACAAGATAATACTGATATCCAGGTAGAGAAACCCTATACATTATGCTCTGAGAATTGTAAGGATCCTCCTCACTCCTTTCTCTCACTGTTTTGACATGAACTGTGAGAACAGCTGTAAGCCTCAGCTGCTAGTTATCACCCCTCTTCCACCTCAGCATCTTCTTGTGCAAAAGGGGAATTTTTCACTTGTTTTATGTTTTTGCAAAAAGAGGTTTCTATGGAAATCCTTCATGTAAATTCCATGCAAAGCTTTTTCATTGTGAAAAAGTATTTATTCAATCCAGTGCTTGATGTGTACAGCTCATGTGTTATTTTCAGAGCCACCTATATGCTTGTAAACAAAATTTTTGCTCAAGGCATTTTTTTTTTTTTTTAGGTGCAAATCTGGAGCATACTTCTTAGTGTCTTGTTCACATGCTCACATCATGAACTCCAAGAGCATGATTGTTAGCTGGTGTAAATCAATGTAATTCTGTTGACTTCAGTTGAGCTTTGCCAATTTAGACCAGCTGAGGATGTGGCCTTCATACACTCGAATGTCCATTCATATATTACTATTTGAATTTGTATAATAAGTGCATGAGTAAACTTGTACAATTTATAACACTATTTTTAACGCTAGCATACCAAAGTGCATCCCTTGTTTCCAGGGAATTTGTGTATATAGGTAATAATGTTTGGACATGTAATTTGGATGTGGAGGAACTTCGTTATTAGGGCTGTCAACCAATTAAAAAATAATCACAATTAATCATGAGATTTAAAAAAATAGTCACGATTAATTGCAGTTTTAATTGTATGGTTTATAATAGAATGCCAATTTGAATTTGTTGTAGGAAAACATCCAGAAATATTTATAATAAATTCAAATTGGCGTTCTATTACAAACAGTGCAATTAAAACTGCTATTAATCGTGACTATTTAAAAAAATCTAGTTAATTTTGTTTTGCGTTAATCAAATGCATTAACTGCAATTAATTGACAGCCCTATTAGTTGTATTTATTCATCTCCTTTTTTAAGCAAAAGAAACAGGAAAAAAACTCTTTTAAACTTTATGTAAGATATTATTAGTCATACTCTGCTCCTAAGTCAATGACTACACAAAGTGTTGGGCTTTTTTCTCTTAATGTCTGGCTTGCTGGTCTGTGTTTAATTTAATACTCTTCCTTTGTGTGTGTAGTTGTTGTTTTAATACCTGCTTAGCCTTGTATCCAGTTACATTCCATTCAAAGAGGTAATCACATGTTTTTTGAACAAATCGCCAGCAATTGTTTACTAGACTTTAGCAGCAAAGGAGAGCATGCTAAACATTATAAATAATCCTAAAGATATATCTCAGGTTTTTATTTTTGTCCTCATTTTTAATTATTCGGTATAGAGCAGACAATATGGTTGGGTTGTGTTAACTGACCTTTGTTACTTAACCTGGACAAGGAGTGGCAGGTATTTGTCTCCTTTTGATGGCTCAGGTTTTGTTCGGGTATTGTTGATAGTAACAGCTAAGCTTCCTTACAAAGGTCTTTGTGATGGCTCATAGCAAATATTTTGACATTTTAACCAATTCTCATCTGACCAAAAAAATCACTGAGCTAAAATTTTTTTAAATGATTTTGCTTTAAAATATTTAGTAAGGCTGTCAAACGATTAAAAAATGGATGGTGATTAATCCCACTGTTAAACAATAATAGAATATCATTTATTTAAATTTTTTTGATGTTTTCTACATTTTCAAATATATTGATTTCAGTTACAACACAGAATACAAAGTATACAGTGCTCAATTTATATTTATTTTTGATTACTAATATTTGCACTGTAAAAAACCAAAAGAAATAGTATATTTCAATTCACCTAATACAAGTACTGTTTTGCTATCTCTTTATAACAAAAGTTGAACTTACAAATATAGAATGATGTACAAAAAATAACTGCATTAAAAAAATAAAACAATGTAAAATTTTAGAACGTACGAGTCCACTCAGTCCTACTTCAACCAATCGCTCAGACAAACAAGTCTGGTTACAGTTTTGCAGGAGATAATGCTCCCCATGCAGGGCCATCCTTAGGCATGGGGCACTCCTGGGTCTTAGCGTCTATCCTCCTGCTTCATCCTGTCCCTGCTCTGACCCTTCCTGCAGGCTCCCACAGCTGGCTGCTGCAGCCTGGTGACTCTTATTTCAGAGGAGACCTAGTAACTTAAAAGTGAAAAAGCCTTCCAGCCTGCCAGACCTATTAGCACAACACTGAAACTGTTAAAGAGCCATTCAAGTGGTAATGAAGCCATTTAACAGGCATTTGCCAACCCCTGTGTATATATTGTCAATTCCTGAATTTACTGACACAAACAGTTATGCATTACTGTAATATTTACTCAGAACATGTTAGTCTACAGGACCTTTATTTAAAATTTGCTTTAAAAATATTTCATTAGAAGATTGCTTAAGATTATAAAATCACATTTCTAAAAAATCCTTGGATATTCAGACATAGTTTTTTAAATAAATCCTTCAAAAGACCGCTCTTATCTAAAATACACATTTTAATTTTAATTACTATAGTACAAAAAATTTGCTTCCAAAGTCTTCCTGTCCTTTCTGTCCATCCCTTTCTCCCTTCACACCCCCCTCCCCCCGTTGAAGAGATGCTAGCCCTTAAAGGGACAAAACCCTTTTCCTTTCAGATAGCTGGACAAACGAGTTTCCCTTTCTTTACTTCTGACTATTTGATGAACTAGTTTTAAGAGAACCCTCCAGCAAAATCAGTATCTTAGCAAGATATAAAGTCCTTTGTTATGCCTAAAATCTGTAGAAATATATTTTTTAAAGTTGGTGAAATTTCATAAACATGTTGTCATAAACAGAGGGTTAAGGTTTAATGTCTCTTTTACCTGTAAAGAGTTAAGAAGCTCAGTGAACCTGGCTGACACCTGACCAGAGGACCAATAGGGGGACAAGATACAGTCTAAACTCACCAGGGATTGGTGGGGGGAAAGGAAAGGGGGATGGTTAATTTTCCTTGTTTTAAGATCCAAGGGTTTGGATTGTGTGAAGCCTCTCAAGGCAACCCAGGAGGGGAAAGTCTGGGGGGAAAAGGAAGGAGGGGATGGTTAATTTCTCCTTGTTTTAAGACCCAAGGGGTTTGGGATTTGGGTTCCCCAGGGAAGGTTTTGGGGGAACAGAAAGTGTGCCAGACACTATATTCTGGCTGGTGGCAGTGTACCAGATCTAAGCTAATAATTAAGCTTAGAAGGGTCCATGCAGGTCCCATGCTCTTTCAGGCAGGGGCTGTACTCACAAGAGCGGATGCGCTGGTTGCTGCACCAGATCTACATGAGGGAGAGGGTATTAGGGGTCTCTGCAGGGAACTGTGATTCTCCACCATTGTGAGGTATCCGTGCTGCCTTGTTCCATCCCCACCCAGGCTGTGAGCCCAGGCTGCCATCAGGGATTAGGTGCACTCAGTTTAATAATACTGCTCAAATGGGCCCATAAATTTAAGATGGCCATGTGCCCATGTTTCTGTTTACAATGTCACCTGAAACCAAGAACAGGTGTTCGCATGACACCATTGTAGCCAGCATCGCAAGATATTTATGTGCCATATGCGCTAAAGATTCATATATGTCCTTTTTTTTTCATGCATTAACCACCGTTTCAGAATATACAATATGTTCATGCTGATGACGGGTTCTGCTCAATAACGATCCAAAGCGAAGCAGACCTTGAATGTATGTTCATTTTCATCATCTGAGTCAGATGCCACCAAGCAGAAGGTTGATTTTTTTTTGGTGTTTGGGTTCGTAGTTTCTGCATTGTTGCTCTTTTAAGACTTCTGAAAGCATACTCCACACCTCGTCCCTCTCAGATTTTGGAAGGCACTTCAGATTCTTAAACCTTGGGTCAAGTGCTGTATACTATCCTTAGAAATTCACATTAGTACCTTTTTTGCATTTTGTCAAATCTGCTTGTGAAAGTGTTCTTAAAACGAACCATGTGCTGGGTCATCATCAGAGAACTTGCTATAACATGAAATATATGGCAGAATGTGGGTAAAACAAAACAGAGCAGGAAACATACTATTCTCCTTCAAGGAGTTCAGTCAATTTAATTAACACTTTTTTTTTTTTTTTTTTAACAAGCATCATCAGCATGGAAGCATGTCCTCTGGAATGGTGGGCGAAGCATGAAGGGGCATATGAATGTTTAGCATATCTGGCATGTAAATAGTTTGCAACGCTGGCTACAAAAGTGCCATGTGAATGTGTGTTCTCACTTTCAGGTGACATTGTAAATGAGAACCAGTGAGCAGTATCTCCTGTAAATGAAAACAAACTTGTTTGTCTTAACAATTGGCGTAACAAGGAGTAGGACTGAGTGGACTTATTGGCACTAAAGTTTTACATTGTTTTGTTTTTGAGTGCTGTTATGTAACAAAAAAAAATCCACATTTGTAAGTTACACTTTTACAATAAAGAGATTGCACTACAGTACTTGTATGAGATGAATTGAAACATATTATTTCTTTTGTTTATCATTTTTAGAGTGGAAATATTTGTAATAAAAATAATGTAAAGTGAGCACTGTACACTTTGTATTTTGTGTTGTAATAGAAATCAATATATTCTGAAAATGTAGAAAAACATCCACAAATATTTATAAATTTTAATTGGTATTTTATTGTTTTACAATGTGATTAATCACAATTAATTTCTTTAATTGCACTTAATTTTTTTGAGGTAATCGTGAGAGTTAACTGTGATTAATCGACAGCCCTAATATTTAGACTCACCTAAATGGTTCATAACAATGTTGGAAAAGTATCGTAATGCTCAATTAAAAAAAATAAATCAGAGACTTCAGCAGGGACAGTCTCATACTATGTATATAAAGGAATTATTTGATGAAATTGCATGGCCTATATTAGGCAGGAAGTCAGGCTGGATTATCAGAATGGAGACTACTGGCCTTGAATTCTGTGTATGCATGTAGAGCACCTAGCACAGTGGGATCCTGATCTTGGTTAGGGCATCTGTATGCTAGTGTAACACACACAAATATATTATTATTAATAATAAAATGAGGTGTCCCCTGATTAAATAATGAAGTAAGCTTAATGCAGTCAGTAAACCAGGTTTATTTTAGCATACTGATGGTGCATCGATGCCTTAGTTGCTGGCTTTAAATATCTAAAATAAATATTCCTTTTCAGTGAGACTGCCTACAAATCAATCATGGAACGTGGTAGTTAGTATGCGTGTAACTAGGCTGAATTCTAAAGGCTGCTTACAGCTTACAGGAAGGATGAAAGTTCCACTTCAGTTAAGAACTTATGGAGATTCTCCTCAAGTTGTTGAGTTCTGTATTTGTGGAACAATGAATATGTTTTACTCCCAATGTATCTTCCTTACAACATGCCACTGCAAGTTTACAAGTATTCTTCTCATCTTTATAGGTGAATGTAATGTTGAGAGAATTCTTTCCTTAAAATCTACAAAGTTTATATCTAATGTCTCAAGCTATGGCTAAAAGAAAAATCATTTTTTTCATGTAGTTCAGTGAAAACATTTGTCGGGTAGTTGTAGGTCTCATTCTAGGGGCAGATCAATAGGATTGTAATTGTCTAATTGTCTCCTTACATAGTAAAGGCTAGATTTGTTAAGGCAGCTGGGCAAATGTGCAGGCAAACATGAGTGGGAACCAAATGCTTAATTTCCAGAGTAAGGGTTTATCTACACATGGAACTGTTCCTGATTAACTCCATTTGTGGTGACTCTTCTTCCAAATTTGTTGCATGCGGTAATGGTAAATAAGAAGAAGGCACTGTTGTTTTGGAATAGGAGTGTCCACCCATGAAGCTAATCAGAACCAACTCCAGCGGTAGCAATCCTTTGGCAGATTCAATCTGCGGTGCACACTGAAGGGTTGCTACACCTGAAGCCCCAAAAAAGGGGACATCTGGGATGATCCCATAAAACTAGACAGCTGTCAGTATATACTGAGCACTCCTACATATTTCTTGGGACAGCTATCTCAAAAATGGGGCAATCTTGGGAAAACCTGGACAGGTAGCAACCCTACTCAAATACAGCAAAGTGGATATCTCATTTGCATTGCATTTTTTTGAACCAAAGAAGGAGAGTGAAGCGAATAGAAAGGAAGAAAGGAAGGAAGGTGACAATATAACCAAATCAATCCGAAGACGAAAAACAGCTTTTGGTTCAGTTCAGGATTAAGGCTGAAATTCAAACTTTTCCTTACTTTATGAGAACTTGGGGTAATTTAAGACAAAATGATGTCCAAACCCGTGAAAATTCTAGTGGTCACTTCTCAGTCCTGAGGCAGTTACTCTTCCCCAGCTCCAGTGTGTTTCTCTTATTCTCCCTCCCCCTTGCTCATGGGCAGGGGCATGTCTGCAGCCTCCCATGTGAGCAAAAGGCCCAGCTGTAACACCACTGAGTCTTTGTGCTGACCTCTCTGATCAGTGTGTGGAGGGAGCTGACTACTGAACAGCTCACTCAGCATTCTGAGAGATGAGCTGCTGCTCTCACATTGTTGGTGGCAGATATTTAGAGTTCCCTAGTTTGAAAATTCAGAGGCCTCCACCAAACCAGCTGCTCAGAACTTGGTGTTCCAGGAAGCCTGCTTTAATCCACGGCTGGCAAGAACCAGTTTGCCCTGCCCATCCCTGCTGTAAATTACCATCCAGTTCCTCACACAGCCTACATCAATCTATGTGTGTGAAAAACCTGTTTTTCTTATTTGATTAAAAGAGAGAAAATGGCTGGCTCAATAAATCCTGTTAGATGCATAAACCCTTCTAATCTCTTCTTCGGCTCCAGTGCCATGACAGCATTTTCACTAATATGAGGTGTGCTCTGTTTAAGCCCCAAATTGAGGAAATCAATGACACAATTGCTTAGTCATGGATTTAAAACATTTAGAATTCAGCAGATATCTTTATAAATGCTCAGTAACTTAGCCCAGCCCACACTTTGTCCATTCCTTTTGGTGTCTTAAAACTCTTCGAGCATTATGTACTTGCTTGCACAAGTTATGAAGCTCTTTGGTTCTGTGTGAAAATCTGTTTGCCTCTGTATTTTCTGCCACGTGTATGTCTGGAGCCAGGTTCTGTTCTCATTTACAAGGAGGGGAAGTCAGTGGAATTGCTCCTGATTAAGGCCTGGTCTACACTACGCGTTTAAACTGATTTTAGCAGCGTTAAACAGATTTAACGCTACACCCGTCCACATAACGAGGCCCTTTATATCAATATAAAGGGCTCTTTAAACTGGTTTCTGTACTCCTCCCCGATGAGAGGAGTAGCGCTGAAATCGGTATTACCATATTGGATTAGGGTTAGTGTGGCCGCAAATCGATGGTATTGGCCTCTGGGTGGTATGCCACAGTGTACCATTGTGACCGCTCTGGACAGCAATCTGAACTCGGATGCAGTGGCCAGGTAGATAGGAAAAGCCCCGCAAACTTTTGAATTTTATTTCCTGTTTGCCCAGCATGGAGCTCTGATCAGCACATCCAAAATCCAAACAGAGCTCCAGCATGGACCGTGCGGAAAAGACTGGATCTGATCGCTGTATGGGGAGACAAATCTGTTCTATCAGAGCTCCGTTACAGAAGACGAAATGCCAAAGCATTTGAAAAAAAATCTCCAGGCTATGATACAGAGTCCACAGCACAGCGCTGTGTGACAGGCGTAATGGAAAGCCAAAGAATCAAATGGACGCTCATGGAGGAAGGAAGGGGGTACTGAAGACTCTAGCTATCCCACAGTCCCCGCAGTCTCCAAAAAGTATTTGCATTCTTGGCTGAGCTCCCAATGCCTGTAGGGTAAAACACATTGTCCGGGGTGGTTCAGGGTATAGCTCGTTAATTTACCCCCCTCTCCCCCGTGAAAGAAAAGGGAAAAAAATCGTTTCTTGACTTTTTTCAATGTCACCCTATGCCTACTGCATGCTGCTGGTAGACGCGATGCTGTGGCACTGAACAGCAGTATCCTCCTCCCCTCCCCTCCCCGTGCAGACGGTACAATATGACTGCTATCCATTGTCGTCAGTCAGCCCGTGAGTGCTCCTGGCTGGCCTCAGGTGAGGTCGGGTGGGGGCGCCTGGTAAAAATAGGAATGACTCCCGGTCATTCCAGTAGATGGTACACGAATGGCTGGTAACCATCCTCATCATAGCACTGGGGGCTGAGCTCCATCAGCCCCTCCCTTTCATGTGTAAAGAAAAGATTCTGTACTGCCTGGACTGTCATAGCAGTGGGATGCTGGCTCCTCTCCCCCACACTGCTTAATGTCTGCTTGGACTATCATAGCAGCTGGAGGCTGCCTCCCCTCATTTTATCTCACTAACAAGTCGTGTTTCTTATTCTTACATTCTTTATTACTTCATCACACAATATGGGGGACACTGCAACAGTAGTCCGGGAGGATTGGGGGAGCAGGGGAAGCAACGGATGGGTTGTTGCAGGGGCACCCCTAGAATGGCATGTAGCTCATCATTTCTGTGGGATCTGACACGGAGCGGCTGTGCTCTCTGGTTCTCTGGTACACTGTTTCTCTATACACTTGCCCCATATTCTAGGCAGGACTGATTCTATTTTTAGATACCATAAAGGAGGGATTGACTCAGGGAGTCATTCCCATTTTTGTCTTTGCGCCCCCAGCCAACCTCAGCCAGGGGCACCCATGACAGCAGCAGACGGTACAGAACAACTGATAACCATCTCTGCTATCTTGCAATGGCAAATGAATGCTGCTGTGTAGCGCTGCAGTACCACGTCTGTTAGCAACATCCAGTAGACATACGGTGACAGTAAAAAAAGCTGAATGGGCTCCATGGTTGCCGTGCTATGGCATCTGCCAGGGCAATCCAGGGAAAAAGGGCATGAAATGATTGTCTCCCATTGCTTTCACAGAGGAAGGAATGACTGACGACGTTTACCTGGAATCACCTGCGACACTGTTTTTGCATTGGGGTCTCACCCAGAATTCCAATGGGTGGGGGTGACTGCGGGAACTATGGGATAGCTACGGGATAGCTACCCACAGTGCAACACTCCAGAAATCGACGCTCGCCTCGGACCGTGGACGCACACCACTGAATTAATGTGCTTAGTGTGGCTGAGTGCACTCGACTTTATACAATCTGTTTTACAAAACCGGTTTATGTAAAATCAGAATAATCCCGTAGTGTAGACATACCTTTACATCAGTATTATCAATGAATTGAGATCAGATCTCTGTCCATCGTGTACGTATGTTTGAAAATGTAAGTCTTGCTTCTCAGCTAGAGAAACTATTAGTAGTTTGCAGTAATATTTTAATTGAATTTAAACAATGAAATCCAGCCTAACTCTTGGTGATGCTCTTTGTTATTTTAGAGAGAACATGCTTAAAATTATAGGGTGAAATCCTGTCATCCTGTAAGTCCAGGGCAAATCCCCATTCACTTAAAGAAGGCCAGGATTTCACCCATCTTCTCGAAATGCTATGGCTTTTTCTATTAAGCAATTTTTGGATGACAGCAGGTGGACTGTGGCTGAATCTTGATATGTTGGAGCTGATGCTAAGAGGCTTGGAGAAGGTCTGGAGGAGGTGGCCGTGTTGGTTCCTGACCCTGCTGCTGTAGTATTTTGCTCAGTCTACTGTGCATCCAAGTGGTTTGTAAGCTAAGAGTCAGCTTTTATCCCTGGCTTCTTCTGGAATTCCAGGTAGCACTGGTGGTCAATGTGGCCTTTTCTCACCTGCATCTGGTTAGGCATTTGTAAAACTTTCCCTAGCTCCAGATACTGCCACAGTGATTTGTGCCTTTGTGGCTTCCATGTTGGATTACTACAACAATATGCTCTGTATGGAAATTACCTTGAGGACCATCTGGAAGCTATAGCTTGTGCAGAATGTGACTGCTCTTGGGGCTAGTTGCAGGAACCCTGTCTAAAACTTCATTCTTCTGTTTGACTTCTGTGTACACTTCTGGATTCTGATTTTGTTGTATGAAATTCCATATGGCTAGGGCCCTGGTGGTCTGAGACCTCCTCTCTCACAGTGTGCTCCCAGGGTAACTGAGGTGTTCAGATTATTGTACCTGGATAGAAACATATGAAGGATGCTGGCAGGGTGTTTTCTGTGGGATGGCCCTTGGGTCAGGCGTTTGCTTCCCACATAGGTCTGCCAGGCCTAAATTTTGAGTATCCAGGCATGATGGAAGGCCCCTTTCCTAGGCATTTGCCTAAGAGACTGCAGGACAAGAAGGCAGGGGACTGAGTTTATTCGGTGGGTGCTGGTGGGTGGGGAGAGCATGTTAGATATGTTGATTGAACATATTTTTATGCATGAATAAATGAACAATCAAGATCTACTGGTACCATGTTCTTCCCTGTTAATCAGGAAACAACGTAGACGTGCTTGGCATGGGGAAAGGGAAGAGAGAGTTTGAATCGTCAGTAGACAAATGAACTTGTGAAAGTAGTGTCAAGAGGGTATGTGATCAATTTACTAAGCACCATGCAAGTTCCTAGGAATCTGGCCAAGAGAAATTCTGTGCTGTCCACAGTATCAAAGCTGCTTTGTATTCAGGCCACTCGGCCAGTTTTTCAGTAGAGGAGAGATCTGTGTGGCTTTTTAAAGTTTGGGTTTTGGTACCTAAAAAGAACACTAGAAGTTTTAGATCAGTTCTATATCTTAAAAATGTACCCTTTGTGCAGAATAAATAAGGAAATAAGGAAAACTGCTCAACCATAGTGTCTGAAGCAGACCTTGAAATATCCTTGGTTTTCAGGATGCACATCTGCCCATGAGTTTAAGGTTTACAGCAGGGATCGGTAACCTTTGCCATGTGGCTCGCCACGGTAACCCCCCTGGCGGGCCGGGCCGGTTTGTTTACCTGCCACATTCACAGGTTCAGCCAGTCGCGGCTCCCACTGGCTGTGGTTTGCTGTCCCAGCCCAATGGAGGCTATGGGAAGCGGCAGCGAGCACATCCCTTGGCCTGTGCCGATTCCCGCAACCCCCATTAGCAGTTATATGGTGCATTATGTTTTCAGATCACTGTATGAAAAGTGCTGACATTAAAAAATAAAAGTCAAGTTTAGAACACATGAGAAATGAATTGGGCAAACATTATATGAAACTTTTCCTACTAGTTTTGCAGAGCTCTGACACATGCACACTGATTCCACTTACAAGCTTAGAAACCTTCTAATCAAATGATGTAAAGTAACAGAAACATAGCCATTAGCTGACTGACATTGAATCACATAGGAACTGCTTTGCATCACAAGTAGTTTGCACTAAATGAAGACATTTCTAATTACTGCACTTCAAAATGTATTTTATTTTATTTGGGTAAGTCTCCTTTATCACATGTTTTCTAGTCACAAGGTGTAACTAACATAGCTTTAGCTTTAACAAAGTTATCAAAGCTAACATGGAAATAATATTAAACAAGTCTATTGTGTAGTAAATGAACCTTATAAAACATGGACTAAATAAGGTCCCTGACTTGGAGAGCATACAGTCTAACGCAGGACAACAGTGCAGATAAAAGAGGGTGTATTTGGTCCTTGATGAGACCAGTAGAAGAGGAGTTGTTTGGTAGACAAGAAGTGGTCAACTGTGCTGTGCAAAGGAGAAGCATGATATAAGGTGCAAAGGCAAGAGCAGATTTGACAAAGGGAGCAGTAAAGAGGAGAGGATTGGGAGTAGCATGGAGTGAGATGGCGAATAAAGAAGGAAATGAATGGAAATGCAGAAGGGACATAATTATATAGGGTTTGAAGATGAGTCAAAGGTGCTTGTATATGAGGCAGCAAGAGATAAAAAGCAATGGAAGGGATTCAAGGTGGTGAGTAGGTGATAACATGGATGGAGCAGTGGGAGATTCCAATAATATTAGCAACAGTATTTTGGGTAGAATCAGGTGGGAAGAGGAGAGGGATGGTGTTATTGGAGAAGAGACATTTACTGTAATCAAGACACAAAATTGCTACGGTAGACGTGGGTTTTACCAGAGAGAATAAAAACTAAAAAGTAGATTTTTGTGTTATTAAGCAGGAAGATATGAAGAAAGAATCTGGATGTGAAGGGAGGAAAGAGGTTTGAGGCTAGTATATGAAGTACTGGGGTCCAATGCCACACCAGTCAGGCATCACCAGAAAATCTGGGGCTCCAGTTCCTCCTCTAAAAGCTCACTTTCCCTAGCATCTTGAATTTTCTGTAGTAACACATAGTGAAGTCGTCTTATTGCAGGATTTTCCAAATGAGTAACCCAAATGTTTTCCAGATACAATGTAGCTACGAAGATGCCTTCTTCCTATAAAATCTTTCTTTACAGTATTAAGCAGATTCTTCCTCAGTAAGGTACAGGCCGTGAAAAATCAGTATCTTATCCTACATCCATCAGCTGCCCACTGCTCTTTCTTCCCTTTTTTCTGCCTCCTCCTTTTTGTTTTAGAGAGTTGTTGTGAAAATTCTGAGTATCAAATAATTCTGAGCATCAAATAATATGATTAGTGTTCCCTATATCTTTCTTCTATCTTTATTTAACCTAAGTGTTTTTAAAGAAAAGAACAATGTTGGCCACTGGGTACAATAACAAACTGCATTTTAAAATTTTAAAATTAGAGTAGATTGATAAGACTAGAAGTGCTGTCGTGCTGCATCCCCCTTGTTCCAGTCTGCTGCTGCAAAGTGGGTAGATCCGGCCAGCTGTCCATGCCTGAGGGGAATCCCCAGGTGGTACAGAACTAGCACAGGGAAAAGAGGCTAGGAAAAGGGGACACAGCTGAAGTTTCCCTGTGCTCAAGTGATCTCACTGGATCACCCCTTAGAAGACAAAGACATTCAGGTGTAACTTAGAGCCATTCCTGAGGTGCTCTAAGTAATGCCAGGGACTGGTTCAGTCCCTATCCTCCCATCCAGAGAAGTGAGTCACAAAGTTGGAGCTCGTGGCTAAATGGGATGTGGGATATTCACACCTAAACATCAACAGTTTGCTGAGTATAAACAAAGGAGTACAAGCCAAAGGAAAGTAGGAAAAAGCACTTTGCAGGTGCAGTAACGTTTCAGACTCGCCCTCATATGCTAGCAGATTGAGGAACCTGTCAGCATGAGGGTAGGAATAGACACATTTGTTTGTAGTACGTTACAAACTTTTGGTGACACAAGTTACTTTGGCATAAAGCTGCTGCAGTTAGTACATGGCTTGTGTGCTTGCATACTTTGCTCCTTGTGTTGGCACTGCGCATGCTCACCAGTGCGTGGTGCAGTGTCACATGGGTAAATACTGTCCAACTTTTGGGAAGTTCTGGCAACGCTTGGTGAGGCAGAAATGAGTTGCATGCGGTCACGGGATTGCAGAGTCAAGTTTCAATCATTCTACTTTCTCCACCCCATAATGCCATTGCTATCCCATAATTTTCATGCCTGTTTTGAAAAATTCCACAAACTTGAGTGGGAGTTGTTGCTGTCTGCCATCTCTGACAGAAGTATGGAGTCCGCACAGTTCTGCACTATTGTCATGAACACTGCAAGCAGAGTACGTGCAATCCTCAGGTATTTGCAGAGCCACGGGGAGCATGATGATTTCTTCAAGGGCAGATTGCTGTGGGATGTTGCAAGAACCAGTTCAAAATTGTTGATAACGTTCATGGAGCTGTAAATAATGGTGTGCTGCAGAAATGAGTGTTGACTGATGGGATTGCATCATAATACAGGTTTGGGATGATGAGCAGTGGCTGCAGGACTTTTGGATATTCTTGGATCTGTGTGCTGAGCTCACCTCAGCCCTCCAGCACAGGGACACTAGAATGAGAGCTGCACTGACAGTGTAGGAGCAATTGGAGATCACACTGTGGAAACTTGGCTTTTAGTAAATTGAAGGGATGCTGATGTTGTTTACTGACAAGATTGGATCTCATTGAGAAAAGTAGTCCAATGGTTATAGCTGCCTGCCATGTCCTGCATAATATCTGTGAAGAAAACAGGAAGAAGTTGCCATAGGATAGAGGGTGAAGGTGGAGCAGCTGTCTGCCGAGTTTGAACAGCCATACAGTGGCTCAATGGTTTAGGGAGGCTTTGAAACTGCACTTTAACAGTGAGCCACAGTAGTGTGTTGTAGTGTACTATGCTTTACTTAGCCCTGCAGTTTGGGGGCCTCTTAGGAATTATATGGTGCTTGATGCACATCTATGAATATAACACTGTCAATGCATCTATTAATTTTGTGGTGCTTGTTGTACATCTATGATTATATCCTTGCATGTATTGCTCATCCTATGAGTTGTGTCAAAGTATACAAGCACAGCGAAGTGGGTGCTTTCACTACCACCAGGCATTCTGCAGCATTTGCTGGGAACTAATAGCGATACATTGTTTTTCAAACAGTAGAGTTTTATTGAGTGATGAAAATACTTCAAAAATTCTGTGCAAGTTAAAAACAAATATATTAAAACCTTAATTTATATCACAGAGTTTAGAAAAGGGGAAGGAACATTCATGTCTATTTTAGCTACACATGCATCAGTCGTGGCTCTCACAGGTCAGTGTGCGTGAAGCTGTGGTTGTTCTTAATGTCTCCCAGTGTGGAGTGGTAGGGACAGGGATCCCATGTGTAATATTGGAGGGAGGCATGTAGAGAGGTGCTGTACTGTAGTTCTCCATGGGCTGCAAAGGGAGCACAAGAGTCTGCAGAGTCTGTGTTTGCTGCCAGAGAAGCCCCATTATGTCCTGATGCAGCTCCCTGGCCTCTTCCTCTGGGATTCCTGGAATAGTCTGCACTATTCATTCTCCAGGCATAGATGCCGACTTCCTCTCTTTCCCCTGGGTGCTCGACCCCCTGCTATCTCCATCCCTGCCCCCACTGCACCCCTTCCATGATGCACTGCCCTCATTCCAACCCCTTCCCCAAAGTCCCCACCCCAACTCCGCCCCCTCCCTGCCCCTATTCCAACTCCTTCTCCAAATCCCTGTCCCGGCCTCGCCTCTTGCTAGGCTGCTCCCCTGAGCACACCACGTTTCCGCTCCCCCCCACCCCCCGGAGTGGGCTAATGCTGCAAAACAACTGTTTGGTGGCGGCCAGGTGGGAAGTGCTGGGAGGTAGGCGGAGAAGCGGGGATGCGGCATGCTCGGGGAGGAGGAGGGGGTGGGGCAGGGGAGGAAGGGAGCTTGGCTGCCAGTGGATGCAGAGTACCCACTAATTTTTCCCCGTGGGTGCTCCAGCCCCAGAACACCCATGGAGTTGGCACCTATGCCTTCAGGCCCTCTGTTCACTCTCTGATACAGCACTGGGTTGCAGGATCTTGCTGAACAGGTCATCCTGAGTCTGCTTCTTTCCTCTCCTTATCTGGCTCAAGTGTGGAGGGAGAACCCCTCCAGACCACAAGGGCAGCAGCTACAGATAAACCATGCACAGATACCATTGTTAGCATAGGCACAACAGAAAGCAAAAGTTCAGATTCAGAACTCCCTTCTTTTGCACCCCAAAAGTTTTATACAAGACATGCTGATTGACACTTCTGCTTGGGATTGCTTGTGCATGGCGCCACTCAGCACACCTGCCAGGGTGAATAGAGTCTGCCAGATGTGAAAGAAATAAGGAGGAAATTGTTTGGTTGCATGAAACTATGAATATAGGGCAATGGCACTAGATACTGGCACCATTGTTTAACAGGTGGTGGTGATTTTAGTTGATATCTCACTCAGGTAGCAAATACACAGAAAGCACAGCTGCAGCTGGCATCTCAAAGCTGCCTGCACCTGTATGCTGCTAGTCTGTTGACTGCAACAGTGCCTGCCAAAGTTATCGCCGACTGGCGTGGGGAAAGCATCCTATTGTGGAGACAGAAATAGGGCTGCCAGCCCTTGAAACCTTTGGCAGAAGATTGCAGAACACCTCCATGAAGGTTTCATTGAGGTCTCTCAGGAGGACTCAAGGGACATCCCTAACTCTGTAGGGGAATGAAAAGCAGATAACACTACTTCTCTATGTTGTATTGCTACCTCTTCTAGCAGGAATAAATTAATGAAAAGTTGATAGTCATGTCCTATTAAGTTGGGAGCACTGTCACTGCAATAGGAAATAAATGTACACACTTATTCAAGGTTCCTTCCCCTGTGTTGGGCACACCTGTGCTCATCCGACTAGACTGAGATGGAGTCTCAAATATTTCCTGGCTTGCGGTGCAGCTGGACCCCACCCAGCCCCCCGGTCTCCCGTCCCCCATCTTCTCTTCTTCCTCTTCCACCTCTTCCTTGTCCTTGCTGTTCATGCCAGGGAATCTGAGACTTGGGCTTCTCAGAAGTATCCATGGTGGTATGCAGGGTGGTTGTGGGGTCTCCCCAAGTATGGCATGCAGCTCTTTGTGAAAAAAGCAGGTCTTCAGCTCGGCACCAGATCGCCTGTTGGCCTTCCTGGCCTTCTGATGTGCCTGCTGCAGTTCCTTGGCTTTCACTTGGCCCTGCTGCTGATCCCTGTCATACCCTTTTTTCTGCATCCCCCAAGCAATCTGCTCATGGATGTCCATGTTCCTACAGCTGATCCGTAGCTGTGCTTGCACAGACTCAGGCCCGTAAGATACAATCTCTTCTGTTTGCTGCAGGCCAGAGTGCATCTTGAGTGTGTAGTGGCATGGTCAGCTGGGCATAGGGGGTGTGTGTGTGTAATAGGCGCCTTTATAAGACACAGTCCCAGATATCAGTACTGTCCCTATAAAATTGGGACATCTGGTCACCCTACCTGAGCAGTTATACACAGCAGTGGAGAGCTGCTAGGTGTGTTCCCCTGACTGGACAGTCAGGAAAAGGCATTTCAAAACATTAAATTTAAGTGTAGACACATGCACAGCTAGGTCGATGCAGGTGGCTTAGGTTAACCTAACTTTGTAGTGTAGAGCAGGCCTTAGTGTGCTAGGCTTTAAACTTTGCTCACATTTAGGATGTAACTTAGGATAAATCTTGTATCTAAACAAGATGATGTGTAGTCTGACACTATTTGCTTTAATTTTATTTAATTTCTGTACACTTGTTTTTGTTTAAGACACTGTGCACTCATAAGTGCCATGAGCCATTTCCAGAGAGAAGGGCAACAAAGAATTCAGGCAAGTCTGAGTGAGAAGTGGGTGATGATGCCCACTCCGAAGACTTGGTCAGAGGTGTCGTACCATGGAAGCCCTTCTTTAAGAGGCACTTTCTGGATTCTGCTTTTCAACTGAGACACAGAAATAAACTAAAGTGAAAATCAAGAGGGTTGGCAAGCAAAGAGAGGACTGATGTTTATAGGGACACCTCAAGTACTTAACTGCATGCTTCTTCAGTGATAATTACAAAGCACCAGAGGAAGTGTGAATCGAGGGCACAATATACATGTAATATTTTTATTGTATGTTGGTGTAAATGGTCATAATCTTTTGAAACTCTTTTGAAAAGTTCTATTCTGGTTCACTCAGTTAGGAACCTGTTCTGTATAGATGCAGCTCAGATATTCATTTGAAGTATGAAAGATTGTGATATTTTAATGCAATTTGTTTTCCGTAAAATACATATTTAGCGACATGTTAAGACAATTCTGTCTGTGGCTTATTAAAAGTAATCGTAGCAACCGGCAACCCTTGTGAAGCAAGCTGTTCTTCTCTTTTAGGAAATACAACTTCATCTAAATTTCCTCCCTCAGAAATTGCAGACATTTGTTATTGTTTGCTGCTTTCAGATCCCTTTCCTGTGCTTTTTTTGAAGCTATTGTACAGTGGATTTTTCTTGGCTTGTTACTTTCTATTGATTATTTAAAAATGAAACAAAAAGGGCAGTTGTCTGTGGGACCTTGTATTTCTTTGATCTTGCACAATCATACTAGAGAGAGATGTTAGTGCTTTTTTTCAATCAAGTGTTAACAATAAGATCATTTCATTTGAAGAAAATTCTGAAATAAATTAGCATAAAATAAATTTCAGAATGGAGAAATTTTATATTTTTAATAGATTCGTCTCATGAATATTAAAATACACGAGTTGATTGGCCTACTTATTTTGACATACTTATTTATGCTTGGTTAAAAGTTTGATATTCTTCTATAGGTATGAATTGGGAGTACAGGAATTAGTTTAAAAAGTTTTAAAAGTTAATCCTATCCATTACAGTTTGATAAATATAGTATTGCTTTCTGAACAGGGATGAATAGTAGCAGATTTTTATTTGAACTACTGTATGTTGCAGAGTTAAAAAATAACCAACAAACTTTTAAAATCTGAAATATATATTAGTAGACTTATTGGCTAATTAGAACACTGCTGGGTGTATACAAAGTTATATTCTTTTTTCAGGGACAGATGACTGTATGTGCAAAGTTTGACAAAGATATTTACCTCCCAGAAGATGCTGAATGTTACTTTGTTTATAACGGCTCCACTCAGAGACATATAACGTTTGCTGAGCGAATTAATGATAGTGCTCTTCAGTCCATCATTCCAGGTGAGCACGGTTGTTATATCACATTTGTATTTCTCTCTCCCATCCCCACTTTCCTTTTTGATGTGAACTAAAATCTGATATTTTAACATAGTTGTGTTTTCTTATTAAGTTTTTATAATGGGAAACATGGTGTGGTGGGGTGGACTTTGGGGATGAGTTTGAGTGGTTAGTCTTGTTTCTGCTCTCTTGTGCCTTTTGCAACACTATGTATTGTTTGCAGTGGGGGAGCAGTACAGTGCATATGGTCTTCAGATGTGATTTGATTATTAAGTCTACAAAACAAGCCAAGTCTCAGCCCAGGTCTTTTGCTCCTGGACATCCTGGACTTCTGAAGCCTGCATAACCCCTCTGTATCAGTCTGTGGGCCATCCTAGGATGTAGTGGTTAAGTTCTTCCAGTTCTTCAACCTTGGCTTGCTCTGGGGATTTTACTGAGAATTGTGGATTTGTCCAGGTCTAGATTATGTGTGTGCTGCTCTGTGGCTTGCTGGGTATGTGGCTTTGTGGTATGAGGTTTTGTGGACAATTCCAGCCTGCATTGTATCATTTGACAAATGATGTGAAGAGATTATATTATGGGAGGTAGATCCAAGGAGGCAGGGTTCAGGTTAAGTACCTAGAGCTGCCTTTGCATTTTAAGTGCTTGTTTCTTTGGGTTGTGGGGGAAGGGAGAAAAAAGAATGGGAAACACACTTGTTGGTGAGTGAGTAAACCCTCTTGTTTCTGGTGGGGTGAAAAATGGCCATAATTATTTGACTTCTGAAATTAGTGTGGCACCCAGGTGCAGTCCTGGGGAGCATCACTTCTCAATTCTCTCTTCTGATTTGAAGTCTTTTAGTAGGAAGTTGTCAACGCTTGTATTTGGAACATTGCCTAAGCTGCTGATACATGTGGAAGGGGAGTGGGATGCAAACATATGATATTGGTGCTTCACAATGAAGGGAGTGAACTTGGACTAGCCTAACACCCCACTTACTGCCTTAAAAAGAGATTATCCCCTTGGCTGCTATAAACCGATTGTTTTTTTTTTTTTAAAAATATGACTTGTGAACTTCCCGTTTGTTAGTAAATAGCAGATATAAATACATTCTGCCAGAGCATTAGACTCTGCTTGTTACTCGTTCCTATTTACTTATGCAATAACTAGAGGAGATTTAGATTCTGAAAACTGGCAGTTGATTAAAAGGAAAAATTCTGTGCTGTCCCATGACTGCTTCTTTAATTCATTAAATGGGAAGAGATTATCATGGAATAAAATGGAAGAAATGTAATGTCATGTTTTATTCCAGGGTACCCAACTAATTTTTTATAGAGGAATGAATTTGTTTTTAAATTGTTTGTGGACAAGAAATAAAAACATAGGGCCACAGACCACACTCAACCTGCTACCTATTCCTGTAGAAGATACTGGGAGAGTGAAATAGAGATTGAGAGTTGAATAGTCTTTATATTGTAACGGAACTTTACTTAGCAAAGTTGCCAAATAGAAATACTTTGTATCATTTTATGTTTAAAGACCACTGCTATCACTGTTCCTTGTTTACTTGCCCATTTTTTGTGTGTTAACTGATTTGTATAAACAATTGTAGTAGTAGCAGTATGCAGAAATTAGATGCACCTACATTGTTCTAAAATCTCCCCTTTAAAATCGTATCAGAAGGTTTCAGCGTTCACTCATGTGGGATGTATAAGAACAGTGCACAACTCTTGTAGAGATCCTTCAAAGATGTCAGTATGCCAGCTCAGATTTAGAGCCTAACCTTGGGGTTTTCAAAAGAGCCTGAGGGAGTGAGGTGTCTAGGAGAGTGGGCTCCTAACACAGCTGGGCACCTGTGAAAATTCCAGCCGTAAACTGAAAACTTAAAATTGCTTTAAATCAGTGTTGTCAAAAATGTGGGTGCGTAAATAGAGACGTACGTTAGTGGAAAGCTTCTGGGGAGATCAGGGGGTATAAAATCCATGTTAAAAATAAATAAAACCCAGTGCTCTCACTGCTTATCCCTCAGGAATCCCTTTCTTTGCTATCATTTTTTTTTTTTTTTTTTTTTTTTTTTTTTGCTTCTGACCCCAAAAACTGCTTCCATGATCTTGACAACAGTCACAGATAAAGGGCTGATCTTGCTAGGAGAGCAGAATGGAGGTATAGAAAAAGTTGCCACTGGGGGCAACTCACTATCTGTACTCGTCCTACACTGAAAGTTGTAATTTTCCATTCAGATGACTGTTGCATCTTTAATTTACATGCCAACAGCTGCTACCCTGCAGGTGACATCTGCTGCCCCGTCCATTCGCTGCTCCCAGTTCTGTTCCCCCCTCCTTACCCCTACTCACTGTGACCTAGCAGATGTGCTTTGGGTATGGGGTTAGAGGTACCTAGCTGTGCATGGCCCCAAAATTTGCATGCTGGGACCTGTTCACCTAGCACCCATGCTCAGATGTGGTCTGCCAATGACCACCTACCTGTCTCTCACTTTCAGTCCTGCTGATGAATACTGAGGACTCTACAGGGTAGAACCAAGACTGTCAAAGGAATTCTAGGATTCAGATAATTTAAATTTACCATTTCCCATCTCTTTTTTTTCTTAAATTACTGTAGGTGTTGAAATGCCCTAAGCCACCTCATGCTTTTGAATTGGGGCATTCAGCACTTACAGTAATCTGACAAGTGTTTTTAAATAGACCATGTTAAAGTACCCAGGACTGGAAAGGCTGGTTGTGAAACCAAATACATCAGTATAACTTGGAGGACATTTGTTAACAATATAGTTAGTTTTAAATTTGTGACCAAAAGTGATTGATAGATTCCCTTTAACAACTGGATTTAAATGGAGGGAAGTAAAATACGCCAACTTCAGATACATTTTCAAAGTATTTCTTAGGTTAAAAAAGGGATGAGGGAAGAGCAATATATATTCTAAAAGTAGCTAATGTGTTAATAATTAATCTACGTTATATTTCAGGCCATGGATGCCAAGAAACTGTTTCAGTCTCTGTGGTCATGTATACGAAGGGATATTCTCCTGTGACCCTGGGCTGCTGTTCTGTCACTTACAAACAGAATCTGTCTTGCAAGTTATCTCATTTTCTGGTTAGCCACTTTGACTGCGTCACTTCTACTAGTCACCAGACACTACTCAGTAAGTTTGGGCTAACTGTGGAAGATTTCCAGTCATTGGATCATGATATGATGCTGGCCATAGCTCATGAAGAGCTGCCACCTACATGGAACATCCTTGGAAATTGTTCAGAAGACGGTAGGATTTTTCATTTAAAAGCTTTTAACTGTAATTTACCTGTACCTGTACAATTCATACTAGTGTTTGTGACCTTTCATAGCAGATTCCACATCCCTGTGGTTTATTTTACTGTTCTCTGAACATAAGTTCCCCATCATAAGGGAAATCAAGGCTTCAGTTTTTTCCTGTAGCATCACATTGTTATTGTAATTCAGTCTGTCAAAGAACCCTTTGTACCTTGACTCTCACTGTGAATTTAGTCCTTTTGATGAATAATGCTGTCTACAACTGCTGACATAGTTGGCACTTCAAAAAAACCAAGGATTATAATAATGAAGTGTCTCCACCTTGATTCCAAACTGATGAAATATTGAAAAAGAAAAAAGAAAAAACAGGTTACACCAACAAAAGAAGATGTAAACAAATTATGATGTCATGGAACAGGCAAAAGAATGTCTCAGTACAGGAATTCTAACCAGTGACTATGCATATTGTTTACCACAGTACAATCAATAGTGATGCCTCACTTAGGATTGCATTAACTCCTGGAAGTATAAGTATTTCATAGGTTTCAGGGCCACCCCTGCACAAGATGGACTCATCATTAATATATGAATATGCTATGCTAGGGAAGCATGGGATTTTTTAGTGGCTGAAAGAACGTAGAATGAAAAATAGCCATAGTACTTTATGTGAACAGTATTACTAAAACTTCTGTAATGAAATCAGGTGAAGCATCAGTTTCAGGTTTCATTACAAATACACAACTGGGGTTAGGTTTGCTGAGGAGCATGAACTTTTTCTTTAGACCCAGCTGATTTATTGCTTTGCTTGTAAGCCATGTGAAATTTGATGGCTTCACGTGTTTTCTACTGACAGTCTGGTACATTTGTCTGAGTTTTGTTTTGGGTACGTGAAATTGTTCAAAATTTGAAGACAAGCAACCCCATGTGAACCTAAGATGGAAAAAAGACATTTGAGAAACCGAACCACTGAGTTTCACCCTGTTCTATTTATTGAGTGAGAATTATTTCAAGATTTTTCTAATTCCACTATGTCTGTAGATAGTAGTGGATTTCATACTGCTTTGGAGTGTTCTTTTCAAAAAAAGGTTTTTCAGGACATTGGAAATCTGTTTTTAATAAATGGGTTTGATTCATAGGATTATTTTCCCTACAAAATTTGATATTAGGGATATACCTGAAGAGTTTTTTTATTTTTTATTTTTTTTAAGGTAGGGTGGCTTGTTTGGCGCATTGAATTAGTGCGCGCATGTATGGTGAGTTGCTGGCTTAGGCGATACGAAAGAGTGTGTTCAGTTGTTTCCTTTTCATGTGTAGTAAATATTGGTTCACATCATTAAACTACATTGTAGTTGAGCATAGTTTCTAATCAAGGGCTTGATCCAAGGCCACAGAAGGCAATGGGAATCTTCTCATTACTTCAGTGGGTTTTAGTTTGGGGTCCTAGCGAGGACCATGTCTAAAATATCAGTAGACAGAACTATATGCTGAGGTAGAAAGCCAGAGCTGCACTGGGACACTTGTGTGGCATCTGCTCACACTAAACTTGCTGCAACTTCACTTACTTCTACTAGGCCTACTGAGTTTTAAAGTCAGAGGGTCATGAGACTGTCTCAGCCAGTATTAGGAACTCCTGTGAAAATAGCAGCTTCCATCTAAATATCACTGGACTATTTCTTTCATTTTTAGTTATTGTCCAGCAAGTTCACTTCAAAATGTTCCTTTCATTGCACATTGCACTACTCACTACCAGAAGAGTCTGAAAGGGCTTCACTTGACCTTTTGTTTTCATATGTTTTGCACGTGCTTTCCACTTTGTTTAGACTGACAAGCCTCAAATGCAGTGATAAAGCTGGGAAATGTGTCCCAACTACTGCATTAAATGTAATTGTTTGAAATATGGGATCACTTTGCCCCAAATGTGTTTCATCATCAGTTGTGTTGTGTGGATGCCTTCTATGTTTTAGATTTTCCCTGTAACCTGTGATTCTGTCTTAGCCAGTAACTCATGGTCAGTAGCTAGTTCATCCCCCTTGAAGACCACATGGAATCATCAGCATGTGCAGGATACCTCTCACCTATGCAGGGTGAACTGTTCTGAGCACATAACAGCCTTACTTAAAGTTTGGTACTGACTTCCTGTTTGCTTCTGGGTGCATTTCAAGGCAGTGGTGACAGTCTCTAATGTGGTACTTATCTATCTGTGAAACCAGCTCTCACCTTATACCTGTGTCATGGTTGTTAAAGTTAGCAGTGATTCTCTTGTTGCTGGTTCCTGAATAAAACTCCCCACAACTGGTAGCAGAGTTGGTGAGGGCCCTCACTTCTATAGTCAGGAATGTAGCAGACATAACACTGCAAGGGCTTTAATTGTATTTATTTGGCATGATAGGGTACATTCTTCTCTCCATATGTGTGCAGATCTCTTGCTAACACGGAATGATATACCTGAGTCAAGAAGAGAATATATCTATTCACTCAGGAAAATGAACTCTGATTACTCCTGCTGATCCCTTCTGATTTGCAGTGTTCTGAACAGCTTTTCTCACAGTGTCACTATTCTGTACAGCTGTCTCTTGTTTTTTTTTTTTTTGCATCAGGGTATGTACACCAGTGTAGCTACAGCGCTTCAAACCCCACATTGTAGGTACACTGCAATGGTAAGCTGAACCTTGCACCAAGGTGACTTGCTCTGCTACTGTGAATTGCACCAGTGCAATTCCTGTTTGTACTGTTGCAGTGTCTCTACATCATGGACATTTGTATTAGCTACATTGTTGTAGTTATACTGGGTTGCTTTTTCATAACCTATATGAGCTCTTATTTTTGTCCCTTTTTAGCACATGCGCCAATGAAAAATGTCTGAATGGGTCCTGTATTATTCATTATTTGCATTTCATTATTGCCTGGGAACCCGCTCCAAACATGGATCAGGGTCCCATTGTGCTAAACTCTGTATGAACACCAACCAGAAGGCAGTCCTTGTCCCAAAGAGCATATAATCTCAGTTGTCAGGGAGCATCTCTCTCACACTACTTGACAAGTTTACAAATTACTGAGCAGGATTGTGTGTGTGTGTGTGTGTGTGTGTGTGTGTGCGTGCGTGTGTGTGCATAGAATCATAGGACTGGAAGGGACCTTGAGAGGTCATCTAGTCCAGTCCCCTGCACACATGGCATATAAGCTGATTGACTTTATTTCTGTCAACTTCTTTGTCTACACTGGATGTTTTTTTCCTTTTCCCTTCACGGTATTCTTTTTGTCTCATTTCTATGTGTATGATTTTATTTTGTTTCTTATGTTTCTTTTAAAAAATTCTTGTATAACTAGTATCTTAATGTCTCTTATCCCAGGTTGAGAGCTACTAATATACATGATTTGTTCACTAATTAGTTGCTTATCAGTTACTATAAGAGTACTGTACCTACATTAAGACCACACATTTATCAGACAAAAGAGCTGTTTGTTTGAATTGTTAGTTTTCAAAGGGCTGCTGTTACTGATTCCCAGAGTGTTTATTCAAAGAAAATGACTTTAGAATGACATTGATGGAGGAAATTATTCTACCTTATGGTGTTTTTGGACCTCATTTTTTTAATGAGTATTTAGAGACATATGGTTTGATGGAAATACAGTCAAAAGAATAATTTATTCATAAGAGTTTTGGTATTTGGAACCAGTTCTTGTAATCCCTTTGTAAGTGTATAAAATGGGCTGGATAAAGGGAGAAATTGAATTGGCTACTGAGTGTTCTAAACAATCCAGGAATTTAATACAGTCACACAGGTCGGAACTTGTTAGCCGCATTATTTAAACTTGAAAAAAGGAACAGTTAATAAAAGCATGAACCTTTCAGGAAGCATAAATTATTATTGTAATAAGTGGCTGTTTGCACACACAGAAAGCAATATCACCGGCTACCCACATACATAATACATGAGGGGTCGTGATGTTCTGCTTCATAGTCGCAACCAGAGCTAAAGGAGACTCCATGTGTTCAAATACCCTTTAAAAAAAAATGTAGCCTTTATTTCTGAAGAAGAAACCTTGCAGGATGCTAATCACTAAGGTGGATTAAGGCACAGAATTTATTAAAACTGGCCAAAAAATGAGAGAATGTTTCCCTTTTTTATCAATTTGTTTAAAAAAATTGGATTTTTTTCAAGCAGCTCTAGAATTCATATTTTAAAATACTTCCTGTGATAGGTACTTTTTATTCCCTTTATAGAAAACCCCTTTAGATCAGAATAGAGATTAGGGATTCTGTAGAAATTGCTGAAAGAAATCTGTTAGCCCAAATTGACCCGTCCCATGGGCACAAACCTGTGGGAGAGGTCTGGGCCAGGCAAGAAAATCTCCGCAAGGATCCCTGCACAGTGTGTTCCCTATTTTGTCGGTGGAGTAGGATTTGTGGGGAACAGGCTGTGGCACTCACCCATACAGTTTGCAGACCCATGAGAGATAGATGGATGTTTTCAGAGGTCTGCTGCAGGGTGGAGTTCAGATTGTCTGGATGACTGTAACTGTGCTATTAATGAAATAAAAACATTTGCTACTTCCTTTGTCACAAACCATAATAATTTTCAAGATAAATAATGTTCTTTAAAGTTTGGAACCATTAGTAGAAGCAACAGCATTTTCTGTTTCTGAATTTTCATGAATATTATTCACCTTGAAAATCAGTTATAGATAAGCAAAGGAAGTAGCCTATGCTCATATTTAATTTTCTATCATAAACAACACTGATTTCCTATTTCATAAATATGTCATAATTATTTCTTAGGAGTAGCTCTTATAGGAGAAGCTGGTAGAAAATTCAAACCCACTGCATTTATCATCTCCTTTTCTGAACAGTATTCATTATTTTGTGACATTTTAGATTTTATCTATTTTTCTTTGTCTACTGGCATAATACTCTTTACTAGTACTTCCTGTGATAATAGCCATTCCCGATAAGTCTCAGCTATTCACACTCAGCTTATCCACATTCTGTCCTTGCTCTAAATTGAACAAAATATTTGTGTATATGACTTTCTCACTTCATTTGCAATAAAATTTGGTATTTTGAGAAAGAAAGGTGGGGGAATTGGCAAAACTCGTGTTCTCCTTCAAGGATTTGGGGAAATACTGGATGCATAACTTAGTTAGCATGGAAGTGATTTCTGGTATCCCCCACTCCATACCCCACGCCATCTCAGATTTTAAAGGGCTGTTCAAAAAGGGATTTGACATTTTTAGAGACAGAAAAAATAATGAAAATATCAGGGAGTAGCTGTGTAAAAAGCAACAAAAAGTCTGTGGCACCGTATGGACTAACAGACATATTGGAGCATAAGCTTTCTTGGGTGAATACCCACTTCGTCAGACACATGTGGTTATTTATACCTGCCTTTGGAAATTTCCACCACATGTGTCTGACGAAGTGGGTATTCACCCATGAAAGCTCATGCTCCAATACATCTGTTAGTCTATAAGGTGCCACAGGACTCTTTGTTGCTTTTTTAAAAAAGTGAAAGTTACAGTTGCTAGTGCTAACAAATTTTGAAACAGGCTTAATATTTCTGTTGTTAAGCCAGTCTCTGATTACTGGGGATTAGAAGGTTTCTTGCATCTTCCTGAGCAACATCTGGTACTAGCCTCTGATGGAGATGGGTTATTGAACTGGGTGGGCCTTGGGTCTGCTCCATTATGGCAGTTTCTATTGTCTTCTCGATATTTGTTTTTGAGATCCTAAACTCTCCGCATTAGGCACATTTTCAGTGCTCAGTAGAAAATAACAGCAATAATAATAAGCTAGACGACTTTTGAATGTGTTTGATATTTCCCTTCCATTTCTATAGTAGCCATTCTGCTGACAGACCCCTTGTGTTGCCTCAGAACTTGTTGGAATTGCCAAAACAAGCAAACATAATTGAAGCTGTGACTACGCTAGAGAAGGTTTGCTGACATAGTAGCAAACCCTCCTAGCATAGATGCAACAAACAAGTACTTTTGCTGGTATAGCATATATCTGTTCCCTGAGTGAAATAAAATATACAGGCAAAAGAACTTTTATGTTGGTATAACTGTAGCTACACTAGTGGGGTTTGCTGGGATGTCACAAAAAATGTGTACCTGTAACGACATTGCTATATTGAGAAAAGTTTCTAGGGCAGATTTGACCTGTGTGTGAAATCCCCTATTGACTGCATGTGGGAGATTCTGTGCTGTGCCTCTATTATCATTAGGACCCTACCAAATTCATGGTCATTTCATGGTCATAGGATTTTTAAATTTGTAATTTTCATGATTTCAGCTATTTATAGTGTTGTAATTATAGGGATCCTGACTCAAAAAAGAGTTGTGGAGGGGTCGCAAGGTTATTGTAGGGGGGTTGTGGTATTGGACAAGCAGAGGTCATCTAGTCTAATCACATGGCACTAACTAAGGCTCTGATCCTGCAAAGACTTACTCACCCAGCTGTGATTAGTCACACTGAAGTCAACTCCCATGACTATTCACAATGTGTAAAGATAAGTATGTGTGTAAGTTTTTCAGGACTGCAGTATACTGAAGAACATTTTATAAACAATCTCTTATCTAATATAAAGGTCTGACAATGCATTAGGAGTTCATAGGAAGATGGAGCCAGGAAAAACTGAAAAACTGTCGGCCTGTTGTGGTGTCTCTGTCTTTTCTTCAAGTGACAAGTATGGAGCTTTCGGTCTCCTTCCAGGAAATGAATGAGGTTCATGGCCCAGAAAGAGCTTAGTCATTTCTGTCAGAGAGAAATATTTGTTTTGTTCTTTTATCGTTTTGGACAGAGGAAGGGATTCAGGTGCAGTAAGAACAAAAGGATTTATTTAACGTTTAAAACAGATTGTTTGGCTCAGATTTTTATCGTTTAAACACAGTGTTTTGGCAGCAGAATCAAGATCTGATGCAAAACAAGGTCTGGCGGGCATATCCCCTCCCCAACACCACCTTTTTTTTTTGTAGCATCTAGGCCTTTATTAAACAACTGCCATATTGTTGTGTTTAGAAATAGTTGAAATCTTTCATTCAGATCTTGGAGGGAACAGTTCTTTAATGAAAAATGGCCTTTTCTCAAAACTGAAAACTTTTCCAAAAAGCTTTTGCCTTTTCAGATCTTTCCATTTTTTAATTTAAACTTTCCCCAGTCTTATCTTTTTTTTCCCCCCTCTTCTTTTTGCAACTGAATGCAATAGAATGAATGATGCCCAGGTTTGTTTGGTTTTTTTTGTCCCACCCATTTTTTCATTTTTCTTTCTCTTTTCATTTTTCCTTTTGCCAGTCTGTACATTTTCAAAACTTCCTCAAGTTCTGCCCATGCTGTTGTCACTTGATGTGAGTTTTGGAGTGAACTTTTGAGCACCGAGCAGTCAGAACTTGACCCTTGCTATGGAAGCAGATTATCTTTCAGCTTCTAAGAAGCCATGAAAATCCAGGATTATTAAACCTATTAAAATATACTGATAAAACAGGATTGTGTCCATTTAAGCATGATTATTTTTCAAGGCAGAAGAAAAAATAGACTAGAGGTGGCCATGGCCATTCTCAAGTCCTCTGAGATGTGCTTAGATGATATGGGGTGGAAAGATTTATTTCCTCTTTGTTCTGGGTAGTGTTTATTGTCGTCCCTAACTTTTCACAAGTGATTAGTTATTGAATTCCGAGTACCTAGATTTCTGGGGCATATTGTGGAAAATCAAGCACAAGATGTCTTGGGGTGGATCACCCAAAAGTTGGGGCACCCAAGCTCAGTGGTCACTTTTGAAAACTCCCACACAAATAGTAGTAATCACCTAGTTTACCTTATACTTAACGTAAGGGATGATTTTTGTTAAATTTCATTTTTCATCCCCCAGTGCAATTATAGTGGGCTGAGTTTTTGTTACAGAGCCAGGTGTGTTGTTTAAAGTGTTTACTTTAAGTGGTATAGCGTGATTAATGATGAGGCAATCATGCAGTTTGACTGGCCAAATTATCATGTGATTTTTAAGTAATAAGTACCTTATAATATAAAACATATATTGATATGTCTTGAAGATACAAATAAATAAGTTACCGCAATGCCTATGGTAAGTTTATAAAAGGTGTCATCATAGGGCAAGGGACTATTCACTGTATTGATGGTAGAATCTGTCCCATGCTCAATTTTGAGCCACTGTAGTTGTCTGTTGTTACAGTGATTGCACTGGTTGATTCAGCAGTGTTCTTGAGTAATATAATTATTTAATTCTTTGACTAGCTACCCTGTCTCTCTCTTTTGAGTAATCTTTCTGTCACTCTATTTGTTGTAACTATTGTGGCAGGGCATAAATTTTGCAAACCTCCGCTGCTCTTTATTAATGGATTATTTACACACATATACACATGCGCGCACACACACACAGAGCCCAATCACGGATCACACCTTTCCATTGTCATCGGTAGAAGGTAACATATTCTAAATGATTCTGCAAATTGAGCAGAATCATAGAACTGGAAGGGACCTCGAGAGGTCTTCTAGTCCAGTCTCCTGCATTTGTGGCAGAACTAAGTATCATCTAGACCATTTCTGACAGGTGTTTGTCCAACCTGCTCTTAGAAATCTCCAATGACAGAGATTCCCCAACCTCCCTAGGCCATTTATTCCAGTGCTTAACCACCCTGACAGTTAGGAAGGTTTTCCTAATGTCCAACCTGAACCTCCCTTGCTGCAATTTAAGCCCATTGCTTCTTGTGCTATTCTAGGAGGTTAAGAGAAAC
>NC_133774.1:50417738-50466821 GCF_003597395.2 Chelonoidis abingdonii | reverse complement strand
CATGCAGGCACCCACATTTTGGACGCTAAGGTTCAGAATTGGGACTTATGCTTATGACACAGGCCAATGCTCAAACCACTGAGCTATCCCTTCCTGCCTCCCCACTATTGCCAGTTGTATAGGACACTCAGTCCCACCCTGTTGGATGAAGACCTGGCCTCAGTTGTTCATGCGGCCTTTACCTCTTGTCTAGACTATAGCAATATGCTATACCTGGGCATGAAACCTTCAGCAGTTAGGAAACATCAACTAGTACAATATGTTGCAGCATGTCTCCTCAACAACACAGGCTACTGTGAGCACATCACACCTGTCCTCCACTCTCTACACTGGCTTCCCATAGAATTTTGAATCAAGCTCAGGGTCTCTCAGTCCTTATCTTTAAAGTGCTCCGTGGCTTGGCCCAGCATACCAGTTAAAGCTCTAGGATGAAGACAGTGATCGTCAACTTCACTTCTCTGGCATAATGAAACTCTCAAGAATAGGAGTAAAGCATGAAACTTCTTCAGGCCAGGACTGTGGAATGAACTCCCTCCCTCACAAATCTCACCACTTCTTGCCCCCAGTGCAAGGAATATTTGTTTGCTCTTACCCCCCCACCCCCGCCCCCGTAAACATATAGCAACAGGTATATTTAACAAAAACCAAAACCAACCTACCACAATCACCACTACACATGCTTCTCCCTCTGGGTAGAGGATGAGAGAACAAACAGCATGTGACAGATGTGTAGTTACATTGCTGGTAGGAACTCAGATACTACAGTTATAGGTGCACTCTAAAAACCTGTGTAGAACAGAATGGAAGAAAAATCTGAGCTTCAGGCCAACTTTTTTTTTAAATTTGCTGCCTGAGCATTTTCTTTATGAAATGTGAAGGTAGGACATGACAGAAAGAGACTCAGTCTATGTTGTTCACTGTTATCCTTTAAGCTTCACCCTCCATTGACCTTAATGTTTACATGTTAAAAAGCAGAGAACAAAGAGGCAGGTGAGAGGAAAAACAGGCAGGTGCAGCCACCATGTTGAAAAGAGAAATGAAAGAAATGCATCCTGTACATTTTATCTGCATGTCTGAATCATTAAGAATCTTCTGCTGTACTTATAAACAGCCTTATTGGGTAAATCACATGCCTTGTAAAGAAACTGCTTTAGATTCTTGGTCCCAGCTGTGGCTGTTTTGTGCTGTTGAGGCAACTCAAAGCAGCTGGAAAGCTGCCTTGTTGTTTATAATTTGTAGCATAGTAGAGCCTAGAGGGCCTAGTTAGCAATCAGGGCCCCGTTGTGCTAGATGCTGTACACAGAGAGAGCTGAGATGTGGAAAATACAGACTCGAAGCATTTTCTTTAACTTTTGGAATAAGTGGATCTTTGGACTATATGTATTTGCACAACTTTGAAAAGATTTATATGATGCTTACTAACAAATACACACCTGTGTTTTTTTAGAGTCTAATCGCAAAGAAACACTGCTTCATCTCACAGGAAGATTGGGCTTGGTTAAACTCTCGCGATTCCTGTTATCTCAGCCTGGTGGGCCATTGGCATTAGCTTTACCTAATGAAGGTGGAGCAACACCATTAGATTTGGCTTCACAGAATGGACACTCCAGACTTGTTGAAATCTTCATGAAGTGAGTGTAATGGCTTGTTACCTCTGTTAAACTATTAACCATTAAAACTGAAGAGCAAAATGTTTATTTCAAAATAGTTTAAACTGAATGTTTATTTCTGTTCTGTTGGTTGTTCGCAGTGTTGTGGTTTTAGGTGTGAAATTTTGTGTTTCTTGTTTAAAATAAGGTTTCATATATGCCTTCCATTCTAGATGTGTGGCAAAATTGGTAACATTTTTAACAGTAATATAATGGCAAACATATAAATCTAAATTTGGTCTAAACTCTGGCTTGATTAGATAAATACATGAGGGATTTATTTTATTTGTCCTTTTTGGAGTAAATAGTTTAGGTTTGGCATCTGACTGAAGTCTATTGCTTTAAGAATTAATATTTTAAAAATATCGCTGTTTATTTTGGATTTGTGGGACCTCAACACAAAATTGTACAGTAGCATGTAATTATTTTTCCATGATTATCTGAGTGTTTATAGCCTTTAATATACTTTTCTAGTCTGAAAAGTGATGTAGAAATGGCACCTTTTTTTACTCCTCTGAGCTGCTCCCTCTGTATAGTCAGAGTTAAATCTGCTTAATTTAATGACAAAAATATATTTTTACTATTGTTAGTCCTGCGGTATCAATGTGGCAAAAAGGAGAGAGTTGTGTTTTATTCATTTTTGTGCATCGGCAAAATTGTTTACTAAGTCCCAATTGCAAGTTTTGGTGGGGAAAAGTGTGTTATAAAAATCTGTTATTCGTAGAAATGCTTCATGAAATGGGAAGATAAATTTAAAACTGCTTTTTGAGTAACTTTAAACATTCATCCCCCTGTAGTGTTTGCAGCCCAGTTCAAGCATTGCTACACTGTCTAGTGCTAGTGCACCCAGAACTAGAAAATGAAAGTGACTGCTCTTAAAAGTGGAAGTTTATTTTCATTGTCCAAGTTCTGGAGATGCAAAGGAGCAGTGAAAAAGTACACACACTGTTTAATTGGTGAAAATCAAAGTAACTTCTTACAGGTTTTTGTTTTAATAATCTAAAGTGCTGATAGGAACCAGAGCAAGGAAATTTGTTTTAAAAAGTACAATTGAACCCCACTTTTACCAAGGTCTTGGAGGACTCTGAAACATCTGTAAGACAGAGGTTTGGGTAAATGAAGGTGCTGAGTATCAACCCAGGCAGGGCTAAGTTTCTGGAGTTGCCAGGGAGCTTCATCCCTGACTGAACTTGCAGGACTGAAGCTTCCAGGAACCTTAATTATTTGAAGTTTCAGATGTATGGAGTTTAGGACCTCCATTGTATTTGTATTTGCCCTGCACTACCAAATAATAATATTCCACCGTCAGAAAGTTCCCATTAGAAATGAAAAGCCACAAGTGAACAGAAAAAAAAAATACATGCAAGAATTCAGTTACATTTTTGTCTTGGAATGGAGCTCTTGTTTATGGCTCTGCACAACATACAGTTTGTGTGAGTATTATGCCTACTTTAATTTGCATGAGAAAATGACTTACAAAGCTGGTACAGTACATTTTGTTATGAATGTCTCATTTGTTTGTAACAACTAAACAGTGCAGTGCTCCCTTGAGAGACTGTCTGTTTTTCACTGTAATCGACTAGTAAGCCTTCCAGTTCCTTCAGGCTACTATATATGGCAACATTAACAGGAAAAGGTACTATTTCTGTTTTACAATAGTAGGGAAAACTAGATGTTGTTTAGTGTTGCTGTTTTATTTTGCTGCCATTATTCCTAATGAAACCATTTTTTCATCTTGATGGCTTGAAACAACAGAATTTTCTTATGGTGTTTTGATTCATTGGTAACTATTTGTTTGCCCAGATATGTTTTTCATGGATGTTTCATATTGTCTGCCTTAGATATTTTTTTTGTACAGTAAGTTAGAATTTTGAAGTGCTGTGCACCAATGAGAACAGAAAGTTCTGTGTGTTTATATTTTCATTAAATCTGTGCACAGAGCATATGTTTTGATTTAAATAGTGTGTTATTTCAGTTTTCAGGGCAGTCACTCGTTTGACATTTCTAGAGCTGAGATCAGTGAGTGTGCTTTCCTACAGTTTGTTCATTCATCAGGAACTCTGACACTGACATTTAATCACACTGCAGAACATTTGCTGGAATCTGACATTAAGCTCTTCAGGAAATACTTCTGGGATAGAACCTTTCTTTACAAGGTTGGTGCCAAATTAGCAGAATGCATAGAAACATATTTTTTTTGACAATTTGCACCATTTGCTGTTCATACTCAATATGTTTTTCTTGGGTCGCACTTTTTCTTAGTTTAAACCGTGTAGGTTTTAGAGATGGTAAGTGTGTTGGTCTTGTAGACAAAGGATTATTGTCATTAGCTTTTCATCTGTGCTGAAGTGGTTGTTTTCACGCATGAAACTGAAGTGTAGAAAAAATGTTAAAGGAGTACTTGATAAAGCTCTTGTATTTCCAGAGATGTTTTTAGAATGACCCTATGGTAAATACCTTTCTTGTAAAACTCTTGCTCTCTGGTTTTTAATCTTGCCTTTTCCATTTGTAGTCTTGTTTTGTAGTGGGAGGCATTTTTTTTTAAGTTGTTGTTACTATTTATGGCAGCAAAGAGCCCCAGTCATGGACCAGGACCCTATTGTATGCTAATCATTGTACAAACACAGAGAAGAAAGATAGTTCCTGCTCCAAAGAGCTCACATTTATATTGTATTTGTTGTACAGTATTTTGGTAACTTTAATCTTAATTCAGTGAGGTATGTAAGCACAAGTGTAACTTTAAGCATGGTGAGTAGTGTAATTGACTTCAATGAGAATATTCATATGTTTAAAGTTAGACATATTCTTAACTGCTTTCCTAAATTTGGGCCTTTGTCTGTATCAAATTATTGGATTAAAAGGTTACATAAAATAATTATTATTTATTGTTTTAAATTTCCCTTCTGTTTTTGCTTTTTTTCCCCATGTTTTGTTTTTCTGTTATTTATTTTTAAGCATTTATCAAAATGGTGTTAGGTTTTTAAACTAACAATGAGATAAATGATATACTTTGACCTTTGCACACCAGTTTTGTGCGTTTGATTTATAACACAGACGTTCATATTTAGTCATTCCCTGGATTTCTAGGCTTTCCAATATAAACACTGGTCCCAGATTCATAGCTCTAACTTGGGTACAACAACTTTCACACAAGTGTCCTGATTTCCTAAGGCAAAAACAAAATCATGACAAAGATTGTAATATCCCTTGCACTCATCAAACCCTGTGGTTTTTTTTTTTGCAGCGCTTGTGGGGGGAGGAAGGGAGAAAATGCTAATCGATGTGCCATATTGAAAGTGCCCATGGCAAATATTCTTAGATTAAAGGTTACAAAATTCTACAGTGATTGTTATGATAAGTAAAACATTCTGCCAGTCATCCACGTGGGGTTTCCCTCTTCCTGAAGAGGCAGACACAGACCTGTTCTGTAGCTTAGCTCCTCCTCATTGGGAAAAACCACTAGAGATCATCCTTTCAGTGATGCAAGATTTTTAATGGTAGTCTTAGTGAAACCTGGCTAGCAGAAACAAACCACTATACCAAAGCACACAATCTTTTTATTTAAATATTAGAGCTTAGGAAATCAAATTGTCATGAACTCCATTTGAGAAATGATTACCCCAAGTGAGTGGGTCTGATTTAGCTAACTTAGGCTAAGGAAAGTACAGGGTAAAAACACATTCTTCTTCGAATAGTTGTTCATGTCCATTCAAAGTAGGTGTGCGCGTCGCACGTGCACGCCAACCGGAAGATTTTCCCCTAGCAGCATCCGTAGGGTCGGCCTGGGTGCCCCCTGGAGTAGTGCCACCACGGCGCCCTATAAAGGGGCCCGCCGACACTCCACCCCCTCAGTTCCTTCTTCCTGCCGGTGACGGCTAGCTGGAACTTCTCTTGCGTAGCATTTTGGCGGTGTCCTATCCTTACCGTTTAGTCCGTGTATTCAGTTATTTGATAGTTAATTAGATAGATCTTTTATATAGTTTTCATAGTTGGGGGGTTCCCCCCCCAGAGTCTTCGTCGCTCACTGGGGCATTCCCGGGTACCCCGGGTTCAAACTCTGTGAGAACTGCGGGAAATTTGTGCCCAAGAGTGACCTGCACTCTGTGTGTTTGAGGTGCCTCGGAGAGAGTCACCAAAAGGACCAGTGCTCTGTCTGTGGAGGCTTCCACCCGCAAACTCTTAAGGACAGGGCTCAAAGACTTAAAGTCCTCCTGATGGAGGCAGCCCTATGACCACCCTCGGACCCAGAACCGGCCGAGGCGGGGCCCAGCACGTCGTCCTTGGTGCGGAGTGCCCCGGCACCAGCATCAGGACTTAGGGCCCAGCCCAAGTCGTCAAAAACCCGGCACCGGATGGAGTCGGTTCATAGGAAGCTGGCCTCAGTGTGACACCGCTCTCCTTCGCTGCTGCCTACCAGGAGAAGGAAGCCGGTGAGGGATCGGTCACCCCACCAGGATCCGAGGCCGATGCCATCTGCAGGAGTAAGCGGACAGGCTAGGCTGCAGTCCTTGGTGGTTCCGTTGACTCCTGCACTGCAGAGAGGGTGGTCGAGTCCGGGCCAGCCTAATTCCTCAGACCTCAGCGGAGACATACGCCCCCCATCGACGCCGGAGGCATTCGAGGCGGCCTCAGGCCTAATGGGTCTCCTGGCACCGGCCTCCCCGCATCGTAGGGAGTTGCCTACTGTGGCCCGTCCACCAGTGCAATCTAGAGGCAAGCCGACCATGCTGTCGTCTCCCTCCCTGAACCGCGCTGTGAAGGTGGCACAGGACCAGATGAGAGGCTCGGCACCACTCTCCTTTGGCACCGGGCGCTGCTCCCCCTAGATCCTTGTACTCAGAGACCTCAGACTCAGAGGGAGACTCCTATCGCTCCAGCTGGTCATGGAGCAGGAGATCGGTCTCGGGGGTGAGCCACCAGCGTTACCCGTAGTGGTAGCAACAATGGCAGCCGCCCTCGCAGTGGCTGTTTTGGACTCCCGGGCCTACCATCAGTTGGTAGGCCAGGCATTTGGGCCTCAGTCATGGTCGGTTTCAGTGTCCTTGACGTCGGTGGCCCTGGCACGGCTGCCTCCCCCACCAGCACTGTCGCCAGGCAGGGGTGTGCAATCATCAAGTTCAGCACCCTCTAACCGGGCAGCGGCACCAGCAACGGCTTTCGTTTGGGCTTCGCCGGCACCGCATGATACGCCAAGTGCTCACTGGTGACCCCGGTACCGGTCGCAGTGCCGCATTTAGACTCGGAACTGGCACCGCAACCTCAATACCATGTGCCGCAGAACCCCGAGGGGCTGCATGCACCAGAGGAAGGGCCGCTCCATGTAATCTCCTTGTTCTCCTCCCCGGACGAGGCAGTCTCGGGCATGGCTGCGGCACCGGCCCTAGAGGACACTCGAATCCTCCAACAATTGCTTTGGTGAGCAGCTCAAAGCCTCGCAATCCAAGTAGAGGAGATGAAGGTGGACGCGGACCCTGTAGTGGACATTCTGGCCCCCTCAGGGCCATCCAGGGTGGCCCTCCCGCTGATAAAGACTATAGCTGATATGTCCCGCACCCTATGGCAAACACCAGCCTCCTTGGCCCCTACTGCCAAGAGGACGGAGCGGCGCTACTTCGTCCTCTCTAAAGGGCATGAACACCTGTACACCCATCCTTCCCCGGACTCCCTGGTAGTAGATGCAGCTAACCAGCGGGAGCGTCAAGGGTTTCAGGGGTCAACACAGAAGAGCAGGGACGCAAAAAGACTTGAGCTCTTTGGTAGTTAGATGTACTCCACGGGGGGACTCCATCTCCACATTGCCAATCAACAGGCAATAGTAAGCCGATATGGCCATAACACGTGTTTGGCCATGTCGAAGTTTGCGGAGCTCCTTCCCCAGGACTCAAGATCAGAGTTTTCGGCCCTAGTGGAGGAGGACAAACTGATCTCTCGAGCCTCCCTCCAGGCCACCTTAGATGCGGCGGACTCAGCCTTGCGCACCCTGGCCACAGGCCTGGTCATGCGGCAGGGAGCCTGGCTCCAGGTCTCTGGCCTGCCCTATGAGGTGCAGAAGATGATTCAAGACCTCCCCTTCAAAAGGCAGATGCTGTTTTCAGAGAAAATGGACAAACGTCTCCATAGCTTAAAGGACTCGAGGGCCACGCTTCGCTCGCTGGGCTCGCATACCCCCGCAACCCAGCGCAGACAATTTAGGCCGCAGGCCCATACCAGCCACAGACTTGCCAGGAGCTGGGGCACAGGCGGGGCAGAAATGGCAGGAGGCGTCACCAGCGCCACCCATCCGGCCAGGCGTCTTTCCAGTCGAGACCACCATCTGGGCCTAGACCCCCTATTTGATGGTATGGGCGAGGGTGACCTACCAATCGAGACTCTAGATCCTTCCACCCCTACCTTTGGGTCATGTCTGTCCCACTTTTATCATGCCTGGTCCCGAATTACGTCGGACAAATGGGTGCTCCACACGGTAGAGAGGGATTATTCTATTCAGTTCTCCTCCCTTCCGCCCCACCAACTCCCTCCCCGTCCCTCTTCAGGGACCCATCTCACGAGCAACTTCTAATTCAAGAAGTGAAGTCCCTCATGGAGGCAGGGGCGGCGGAGGAAGTCCCGCGGGAGCTCAGGGGCAAAGGCTTCTGCTCTCGGTATTTTCTCATACTGAAGGCAAAAGGGGGCCTGAGACCCATCCTAGACTTGCGGTGGCTGAACAAGTTTGTGAGGAAACTCAAGTTCCACATGGTCTCCCTGTCCTCGATCATCCCCTCCCTGGATGCAGGAGATTGGTATGCCGCCCTCGACTTAAAAGACGCCTATTTCCACATTGCCATAATTCCACGGCACTGTCGGTACCTCAGGTTCATCATGGCCGACGTCCATCTGCAGTTCAGCTGCTCCCAGGGTCTTCACGAAGTGCATGGAGGTTGTGGCGGCCTTCCTGCGCAGGCGGGGCATCCAGGTATTCCCCTACCTAGACGACTGGCTCATAAAGGGCCGCTCCAAGAAGCAGGTAGAGACCCAGGTGTGCTTCATCAGGTGGACCTTTCTCTATCTTGGCTTCCTCTTGAACGAAGCTATATCCACCTTGTCTCCAACGGAATGAATAGAATTCACCGGAGCGGTTCTGGACTCCACACACGCCAAAGCGTATCTGCCGGAGTCCAGGTTCCGTGCAATTTCCGAGCTCATCCTCGGACTGAACCGCGTGCCAGTCACCACGGCGCGAGTTTTTCTCTGGCTGCTGGGCCACATGGCAGCATGCACCTATGTGGTGGTCCATGCCAGACTCCGGCTTCACCTGCTGCAGTCCTGGTTGGCGTCAATTTATCGCCCGGCAGGGACCCCCTGGACTCAGTGGTGTCTGTTTCTCGCTTGGTGCTGAGCTCGCTACGGTGGTGGGTCGACCCGCGGGAAGTCTGCATCGGTGTCCCCTTTGCTGCACCACAGCCCTCCCTCTCCATGGTGACAGATGCCTCGGATTGAGGTTGGGGAGCACACCTGGGACGCCTCAGGACGCAGGGCTTGTGGTTGCCGGAGGACCTCGAGTTGCATATCAATGTCAGGGAGCTGAGAGCGGTCCGCCTGGCGTGTTTGACCTTCCGGTCTCACCTGGCCGGCAGGTGTGTTTCAATCCTTTCGGACAACACGGCAGCAGTCTTTTATATCAACGAACAGGGGAGTGCATGCTCCTCTTCCCTCTGCAGGGAAGCCCTCGCGCTGTGGGATTTCTGCGTTCACAATGCCACTCACCTGACTGCGTTCTATCTTCCGGGGGAGCAGAATGGTCTGGCGGACACCCTCAGCCGCTCATTCCAGGGTCACGAGTGGTCCCTCCTATGGGATGTGGTGCGCTCAATTTTCCGGCTCTGGGGCTTTCCCCAGTTAGACCTATTTGCTTCAAGGGAAAACAGGAAGTGCCGACGATTTTGCTCCATCCTGGGCCGCAGTCAGTGGTCTCTGTCGGACGCCTTCCTTCAGCCATGGGAGGATGGTCTGCTCTACGCCTTCCCTCCGATCCCCCTGATACACAGGGTGCTTTTAAAGGTTCACAGGGATCACGCCAGGGTAATCCTGATAGCTCCGGCGTGGCCCTGCCAGCACTGGTACATGTCACTTTTGCACATGTCCGTTCATGCGCCCCTGACACTTCCCCTCCTCCTGGACCTGATCACGCAGGACCGGGGCTCCCTTCACCATCTGAACCTCAAGTCCCTTTACCTCACAACCTGAATGCTCCATGGCTGAACCTGGTGGAGTTGCAGTGCTCCCAGCAGGTCAGGCAGGTGCTGCTGGGTAGCAGGAAGCCATCAACTAGGGCCACCTACCTGGCTAAATGGAAGTGCTTCTCCATATAGTCGGGTCAGCGGCGCCTTGACCCGCTGGGGGTACCAATTCCAGCTGTCCTTGACTATTTGCTTCACCTAAGACAGCTGGGCCTCTCCCTTTCCTCCAGTCACGTTCACTTGGCGGCCATATCTGCTTTTCATCCAGGAGAGGGGGGTGCCTCGGTGTTTGTGAACCCGCTGGTTGGGCGTTTCCTCAAGGGTATGGACAGGCTCTTCCTGCATGTGCGTCAGCCGACCCCTGCTTGGGACCTGAATCTGGTCCTCTCTGTCCTCTCGGGGCCTCCCTTCGAGCCTCTGGCTTCGTGCTCCCTGCTGTATCTGTCATACAAGACTGCCTTCCTGGTGGCAATAACCTTGGCCCAGCGGGTGTCGGAGCTTCGAGCGTTAACAGCTGAACCCCTGTACACAGTCTTCTACAAGGACGAGGTCCAACTTAGACCTCATCCGGCTTTCCTACCCAAGGTCATTTCACAGTTCCACATGGGCCAAGATATCTTTCTCCTGGTGTTTTATCCGAAACCACATGCCTCCAGCAGAGAGCGGAGGCTACACTCCCTGGATGTCTGCAGGGCCTTGGCCTTTTACATAGAACGTACCAAGCCATTCAGACGCTCAACCCAACTCTTCGTCGCAGTGGCAGAAAGGATGAAGGGGCTCCCCGTCTCCTCTCAGCGAATCTCTTCATGGATCGCGACTTGCATCCGGGAATGCTACCGTATAGCTAAGACTCCTGTCCCTCTGGTCACAGCCCACTCCACTAGGGCGCAGGCCTCCTCTGTGTGGCGTTCCTGGCTCAGGTTCCGACTCAGGAGATTCGTCTCACTATGCCATCACACACCAAGCTAGGGATGGTGCAGCCTTTGGTCATGCAGTACTCCAGTCACCTTCTAAGGTTAGGCTTGTGAGTCACCTACTTTGAATGGACGTAAACAACCACTCGAAGAAGAAAAATCTTTTAGTAGCTGTTGTTCTTCGAAATGCGTTGTTCATGTCCATTCCTACACCCACCCTCCTGCCCCTCTGTCGGAGTGCCGGCAAGGAGGAGCTGAAGGGGTGGAGGGTCAGCGGGCCCCTTTATAGGGCGCCGTGGTGGCACCACTCCAGGAGGCACCCGGGCCGACCCTACGGACACTGCTAGGGGAAAATCTTCTGGCTGGCATTCACGCGGCTCGCGCACACCTACTTTGAATGGACCATGAGCAACACATCTCGAAGAACAGCAGTTACTAAAAGATGGGTAACCATTTTTTTTTCTTTCTTTGTCACAGTCAGGACCACTAGTCGTCCTACTGGGATTTTGACAGCTTTGAAAGCCGAGGAGGGAAGAGGGCAATGAACAATTCAATGTAGCTACTTATGTTGAAATAGATGTAGAATTTACAGCATTCAACACTTCTACCACAGGATAGAGATTGCATATCTAACATATAGTGTCTTGAGAATGTGTGGATAAATGAGCACATGGATGCTTTATATACTGCTCCACAGACAAAGTGTATAACTATGACCCAGGAAGCAGACACGGGCAAAGCAGGATGAGCTTTAATCCATTGTGGTGGCAAACGTCCTTTGGTTTTGTATGTTTTCCTATGCATGAAATGGCTGCTGATAGCTTTGAGGCTTACTTGAACTCAATTGCTAGAACTAGTTCATGCCATTCTGTCTCCTTTTAGTGAATGGGCTGATGTTGGGCAGAGGAATGGAAGATAGATTTCCTGATATGGTGGAATGAATAATGGACCTATCCTCAGAACCATCTTATTCCTGTGGAAATGGCAGTATTGATTCTGCTCCCAATTTTTAGATGATATGATTATATTATAAACAATTCCATGTTGACACCAAATGTAGGGAGTAAGGGAAACCTGATTGATGGGGCTCAAAAGGAAGCTCTTTTTGTTAGGGAGCCCAGGACAGGGTTCAGTTTTTATCATGAGGGACAATGGGTGTCCTGCAGGCTGAGTAGCCCTACTCCCTTTAAAAATGTCTGACAGCACGGCTGCTATGTTTAGGTGTATCTGCTGTTGGTACATTAGTGAATGCAACCAGTGTGGGGAAAGAGGACTCTATGGAACATCAGTGGAGAGAACAAATCTTGTTTCTAGTGACCAAATTTAAGCAGTAAAACAGAGAAGGGAGAAATGATGCATTAGGTCATTGCTTCTAAAGGCTCTGCATAGGGAAGCCCTTTTGTTACCTAGTATCAGAAAAATCTAGTGGTGTCCCAAGGAGGAGCTAAGCTGAGTTGATGTTTCTGTTCCTTAGCTGCAGGAATAGGAAAAACTCAGACTTGGGTTGACAGTTAATGGGATTTAGCGCCTATCTCACTTTTGAAAATGTGATCTGGGCTCCAAAATCAGTTAGGCATTGCCAGTGCTGAGTGCAGCTATATCTAAATACTATTTAAAATCTGGGCCAATTTAAAAGCAGTCCAGCTCAGCCTCATCTAGTGGAGTAGTCCCTGTGAGACTCCTGCAGCTGATGTAAATTTGAGTAGTCCTTAGGCTGCTTGCTCTAAATTATGTGGAAGATATTTTGGCTCCTTGATCTTTCTGGGATCCAGAGACTGTAAAGGTGGTAGTGCAGTATGCATGTGATTTACTGGCTAATGCTCTTATAGCTTAAAAAATACTTGGAAACAGGGAGCTTTGTATATTTGTTAAGCCTAGGGCTGTCCTTACCCATATGCAAAGTACGCAGCTGCGTAGGGCACCAGGAAATTCGGGGCACCAAATTGTCCCAGATTTCCTGGTACTCTACCAGGGCTGGCTCCAGGCACCAGCTTATCAAGCAGGTGCTTGGGGTGGCAACTCTGGAGCGGGGTGGCACTTTCAGGTATTCGGCGGCAATTTGACGGAGGGTCCCTCACTCCAGCTTGGAGTGAAGGACCTCCCGCTGAATTGCCGCAGATTGCGATTGCGGTCGCGGCTGCTTTTTTTTTTTTTGGCTGCTTGGGGCGGCAAAACCCCTGGAGCCGGCCCTGTGCTTTACACAGCTGTGTGCTGCTCCAGTGGCCAGCCCGATCCCCTGGCCAGCTGAGCCACCCAGGAAAGCTTCCCCTACCCCTGCTCTGCCTCTTCCCAATGGTCCCCACCCCTGTTCCACCCCAGCCCTGCCTCTCCCACCCCTGCTCTGCCCTAGCTCTGCCCTCACTCCACCTCTTCCCCAAAGCCTCTACCCCACCCCGCCTCTTCCCACCCCTGCTCTGCCCCAGCTCTGCCCACTCTCCACCCCTTCCCCTGAGGACTGCAGCAGGGGTCGGGCAAGTCCTGCACTCACTGGGTGGCAGGAAGTGGAGCAACCCAGACCCACCCTGCTCCATTCCGCTTGCTCTTGCTTGGGGGCGGTTTTCCCCCACCTCCCAAGCCTGCTCCCCACCCCCCCGCGGAGGCCTGGGGATGCCCCCTCGTGCAGGGGTGTGGGCTGCATAGGGCACCAAAATGGCTAGGGATGGCCCTGGTTGAGCCTTTATTCAATTGTGTAGCATCACAGATTACAAATTCAAACTGACTATATGACACACACAGTTCAATTCAGTACCATCTTTATATGGATTTCCACAGTATGGAGGAATGAGCACAGAACTAAGAGTCAAGGAGGTTCTGAGTTCTAATCCTGGCTCACCTAGTCATTCATTGTATAGCCTTGGGGAAGTCACTTCACCTTTCCATCTTAGTTTCTTCAGCTGTAAAATTCTTGTACCTTACAGGACAGTTACGGGCGTTAATAAGTACAGAACTTTGAATATATGAAGAGTTATATTAACACAAACATTTTTTTTCTAGAGAAAGGATGTGCAACATACAGTACAAATCTGAAATCTGATATGTTACACAATACCAAGTAAATTTTCCCCAAATATTTTAGTTTAAAATATTTTATAAATTCTCTCCCCAAATATATGTATAACTTTTTAATATTAACTTTAATGTATGTATTTGACTTTCTTTGCTTTTGCGTGTGTGCGCATACATGTGTGGGTGTATTAATATGTATGGGTATCCAAGAAAGTTGTTGTTGTTTGAATTTGGTGTTTTTTAGAGTCTTAATTCAAAACAAGCTGGGACAGTGGAAGGACCACAAATGCCCTGCGACTCAACAGATTCTGCAAAAGGTACAGCTTTTAATCTTTGGTTGTAATAGCTTTCTAAAGTCCCAGGTAAGGTAGCATGTGTCCTTGTGCCATATATTTATTTAGGAAGATCACTTAGTATACATGATATCAGAGATCTGTGCAATAAATAATGGTAAAATAGATAAGGTATTTCATTATAAGGGAGGTATGAAATTATGCATTCTACAGACGGTTGAAATCATTAATTTACTTTTGTGAACCTAAAAATGGTCACAAGCATTTCTAATAATTGAAAGTCTTTTTAAAAGAATGTTAAAAAATTAAAACAGCTTAATTACAACCTCACTACAATTCCAGAAGAGGGCAGTATTCAGCTGAAATAAAAACAGGTCAACTTGCAAGAAGTTCCAGTGAAGTCAAAAAGATCTGGTTAATAAAGATAGGAGTGAATTAAAGAAGAATGAATTAAGCATTTTAAGAACAATTTTAGTGGCCAGTCCTGAACTCTTTACTGTGGCAAAATTGAAATGATTTTAAATGGGTTTCCCATATTGATTTCAATTGCAAGTTTGTATAAGGATTGTAGGATATTGTTTCATGACCATAATTACTTTTCTTTACCAGATAGATCATACTGAGCGTTGCAGACCTTGTAACAAGAAGGTCCTAGAACAAAAGTTATAAAAAAAATTCACTAAAAAGTCTATAATACGCTGAAGTGGCATTTAGTTGATGACTATCCTAGATTCAAGGTCTCATTGTTGCATGCACTTTAGTGTCTATCTGGAAGAAGTAGCTAGTTTGCAATGGCTAATTCTACAAGATAAGGCCCTAATTCTGTAAAACATGCACATGCTCTTAACTTCATACACTCTGAGAAGGCCCATTGAAGCTGACATAAAGTTAAGCAGTTGCATAAACGTTACAGGGCCAAGCACTGCATGATGATGTAAATAAGAATTGGATTCCAAAGGTATTACCTAATTATTCCAAGTGAGTTGATAGACTGAGGAAGTGACCTCCTTAATAGACATTAGCTCCAGTTACACAGTTAAGAGTTCCTTAAGTGTGATTGCCACCATTAAGCTCTTGCTGGAAATTTGTGCCCAACTTCTCCAGCAACCCCCAGGCAATTAACATAATAAAGGCAGTTCTAAAGTCACCATCAGCAATAATCAGCATTAACACTACCGGTCTAAAATCTACTTTTGTAAATATAAGCAACTGTTTATAATACAAGGAATTACATACTGTGCTATCAAAAACTTTATTATCTTGGGTGCAGTCTTCTCAGAGTGCCAATGGTCAATGTGATCTTGTACCTTCTGCTGTGTGTCACTAACAGCCGGTGATATAGCAGCAGTTGGGCAATGCATGTCATGCATGGTAATTTTTCTTAGTGCATGTCCAAGCAGCCTGACTTGGTGCATGCAAATAGCAAATATCAATAAATATTGATTTAGCACTTCAGGAATCGTTTAATTTCTGACTATACCCTCTCATGTTAGGTTCAAACCTGCAAGCTGATGCTGAGCAACTTTGTGTGGTGCCCAGTGCCTTTAGCTCCTGGCATTCAACCATTACAGGATTTGCTCATCACCATAGCAGGCTGAGTACTTGACTTTTGCAGACCTGTGTATTTGTACAGTGCCCAGCACAGTGGAGACAAAATCTTGACAGTGGGACCTTTGGGTACTACCACTATAGAAATATCTAATAATAATGAATCAGTGTTTCTGTGTCTTCATATAGTTTAGTATTGTCATCGATGTTCATATTTCTATCTGCTGGCAAAAAGGAATATTTGTAGCTCTAGCTATATGTGTATTTGTGCTTTTCATACAGTCATTGAACCCAGATACCAGAAAATCACTAATATAATTGATAACTTTGATCCATGTTCTACCTTCTGCTAACAAGAGCTAAAACGACAAAACAAAATTAAATTTTTGCTGCTACAAACAAAAATCATGTAACAAATGATCCATAAAACTCCTAGAATATTCTGCTAAATCCCTTTTGTTAATTTAGGTGCTGCGCTTAGAGCACAAAATTCTTTGCAGTAACTTCATAAAGGGATGCCCCTTAGAGTTTAAAACGCCTATTGTTCCAATAAGTAATACTTATTCACTCCTGGGTGGGCCTAAAGTCAAGATCAACAGACCTTTAAAGCATAATACTATCAGAAGCTCTGAGCTATTATCTACTGAAGGTTGCTATAGCGATACAGCAGTTTGATTGCATTTCACGATGGGCAATGCAGTGGGTCAATGTAAGGTGATATTGCCGGCTTAACAGTGGATATCCCGTAGCAACTTAATTAAATTCAAATACACAGAATGACACATTCTCTATTAAGGGTGCAAAATAAAGTACAGATATATTTTACTTCGATTATTTCAGCCATTCCTATGTTATACAAAAATCTTGTGATTTTTTTCTAATTTTGAAAGTTTGTGGCAAGTAGTAATTGTGCAGAATATTATTATTTAGAGCCATAGCTAATTTATGTCTACATATTAAATTACTTACTGCATAGTAAACAGAGTTTCCCCAAGGATTGTAGGAATGAATTACAGTAATGTCAACTGAATGCCAGTAATATTAGAAAAATTTCTAGAGGAATTTAGGGGAGCATTCCCTGGGTTTATCTTAATAAAGTTCAGCTCTTTTTCTCCATCTTGCTTTTTAAAATTAGGGTATGTCTCCACTGCAGCTGGGAGCAAGCTAATGGAGCTTGAGCTAGCATTAGCAGAGTTCGAGCTAGAGCACTAAAACTAGCAACTGTGTGTTCTGGCTTGGGCTCTGAAGCCTAGGGGATTGGGTAGGCTTCAAGCCTGAGCTTCCACTCCATCAGGAATGTCCGCACAACTATTTTTAGCACGCTGGTTTGAGCCCTGCCAGCACGTCTGTGTATCTGAGCTGGAAGATTTGTTCTCAGCTGCAGTGTAGACATACCCAGAGTTACCATGGCCATCATTAAAGGGTCATTCTTTATCCACGGTTACTACATGGTGATGTCTGGGATGATCTGTTTCCATACTATGGGTAAGTTTTTACATTATCGTGGCACTTATTTTATCGGGATGAATTCGTTGTTTTATAGAATTGTTGCCTGGTTCAAAAACACCTTTTGGGAATCTTGCCTTTAGACTTTGGTGGCACTCATGAGGTTCGATGTAACAATTGCAAGATACAGTACCAGTGTTCTGTCTAGCTGTTTATATTTGGCCCTTATCCAGAGCATCTCCTCAACAACAGAGAGTTTACCTCTGTGTGGCAGGAAGATGATATTGTCCTCATTTGAGAGACAGAGTGGTAAACTGACTTGCTCAAGGCCACATGACAAGCCTGAGGCAGAGGCAGGAATTGGAGTAGAAATGTACTAATGTTTTTAGAGCATTTTCTCACTGGTGGTGCTAATAGCTACTAGCCAGTAGTTGAAATTGCTGCTGCTGTTGTGGTGCTTGTAGCTTGTACCTCTGCGCCATCTGCAGGTTGGTTGGAGCTTGTGCACTGTGTACCAAGTGGGTCCTGCCTAGCGTGGAATACAGTGATCTCTCTGCAAGACAAGGACTGTTACATCTTCTCACATTCCTGCTGCATTTCAGCAGGAACCCGCTAGATGGGGTCAGGAAACAGGGGGAGGCACACATCTGGTGCAACGGAAGATAATGATTAAGTGATTCATTAAGAAATTAATCAGTATGGACCCAATCCTGTGTAGCCTTTACTCGTATAGAATGACAAAACTCCTATTGACTTCAGTGGGGCCAGGATTTCATCCTCAGATAGCTTAATTTGAATAAGGATTGCAGGATTAGACCTTATTGTTGTTGCTGGAGTCTGCAGCTGGATTTAGATACCAGGCAGCTGTTTTTGTGAGGGGATGGAGTGGTACAATGTTATTGGTTTGTAATCTCTCCCTTGGCTCTGCACAGAGTTCAGGATGGGAGAAGGTATAGCAAGCATCAAAGGTCTATGAATGATATCCCCCAAAATACTAAGATATACATGCTTTTTAAGTTAAGGTTAAATTCATATGCAGTAGCTGATTTTATGAAGATAAACTGAAAATGCAGCTGCATATCTGTGTCTGGCTGGAGGGCCTTGCCCATGTGCTCAGAGTCTAACTGATCACCATATATGGGGTCAGGAAGGAATTTCCCCTCGGGTCAGATGGGCAGAAACCCTGGGTGTGTTTGCCTTCCTTTGCTGTATGTGGCACAGGTCACTTGCAGGTTTAAACTAGTGTAAATGATGGATTCTCTGTAGCTTGAAGTCTTTAAATCATGTTTTGAGGACTCCAGTGACTCAGCCAGAGGTTAGAGTTCTATTACAGGAGTGAGTGGGTGAGCTTTTGTGGCCTGCAATGTGCAGGTGGTCAGACTAGAGGATCATGATGGTCCCTTCTGACCTTAAAGTCTATTAAGATATAGGCTGAGTCTGTATCTGAGGGCAGACCTGAATCTTGAGTTACAAGCCTCAGTATACAAGAAATAAAACTAAATATAAGGAAAAATTGTGAAAATGAGAGGGTTTATTTTATTTTAACCAGCAAATGTGACAGTAGCTAACAGTTCTAGGAAGCCCTGCAGATGCTTGTTGTACTCGTTTACATGCAGATTACTCCTGCTCTGTTTGCTATTTTGTAAATGTGCTTGGGCAGATCCTGCAGAATTTGAACATGTTTTTGTGTTCGCTGTGTCCTTTCCAATTGTCTTGAGAAGAAACCATATAAAAGAGAGTGACAGAAATGAAGTTTTTTATCACTTTTTCTTGAAAATGCAGGGGCTAATTTTTAAAATGCATGATGTCTTTAGGACAGAGTGCAGCACTTGAGATCTCCCATAGTTTAAGGCACAGCTTCTGATTTGTGCTATTGTGAGGACAAATCAGCAGCCTCGTTTTTGAATCAACAAGTATTTTCGCTGCCTGTCCCTTTAAGCTCAAGAGCCTGTTTACAATTGATCTGTAATAACATAACAGCTTGTTGTACAACCATCTAGTATTCTGCCCACTGGTATGCTAGTTTGGGGGGATGTGTATGCTACAAAAGTACATTGTTCTGTGTTGCTAGCTTGCTTGCTTCATTATTTTTTTCCATCTCCTAGTTGAAAAAAGAGCAAACTTCCATTGTTTTTCACTAGAAGTTGATAAGAAATCTTGCTTTTACAGATCCCATGAATTTGGCATCTGATGAACCAGCACCTGGAAGTGAAGATGTGAAGGTACAGCTTTATCCTTGTATGAATAAGTAGCCTCTAAGTTCTCCTGCTGTACCTTATGTTGTGGTATCTGAGCATCTTCCATAGTTAAAAAAATAAATAAGGTGACTAATGCCTGCCAAGTGACATTTCCTTTCCATTCCTGCCCCAGGGAAAAGTTATGTGTATGTATGTATATTATTTTCTTCAATGAATCTGTCATGGGTTGGTGGGCTGGAAAGCCAGGTCAAAGAAATGAAGCTTACATCTGAACTGGAAAGTCATGATGATTGTGGTCATTCCTATGGGAGTGTGTTCTACAGCCTTGGGACCAGTTGAGGTGAAGCCCCATCTCCTACATGCACCAGCTTCCTCCTTGAGATAGAGAGTTCCATTGTTCAGGAGGAGTGGCGCTGAGAAGGGCAGTGGAAGTCCAGGAAAGTGAGGTGATGTTTTAGGTAATCTTGAGCCTGGGAGATAACATGAGGGAAACTCTCATTAGCAGTATTTGCAGGATCATACACAGAGCCTGCTGGAAACTGACAATGAGAAATTCTGGCATAAAAAAAAATTGATCCTGCTTGGGATTATTTTTACGTGAATCTAACGTAAAATAGGATGTTTAACACTTGATAGAAGAAAGAAAGCTATGATGCTTGCATGTAATCCCATTTTGATTACTCAGCTGTATTTGATGTCTGTTTTATATCATGCTTTATGTGTATGTCTCAGGTTGTGCCCTAAGACATCCTTAGTCTCAGTTTTACTTTTTCTAGTTTACAAAACTGAGATTTGAGTGTGGACGAGAGCTAGCTGGCTGAGGCTCAGAATGTACAAGATTGAAGTGATATTTGTAGGTTGAGAAGAAACTGGAAGATATGGGTGGAATAATATCTTCCCCTTTCATTAGGGCCTGTGTCTGTTGTTTGTCAATAGAGTTTGCATTCTGGGGGTGATATTGGAGCTACAGCTGTGTATAGATGATTATAATACTTAGTCCTTCCTTGAGTGCAGGTGACTGGACTAGATGACCTCTCAAGGTCCCTTCCAGTCCAGTGATGATTCTGTGTAGCAGTGGTGGCCTTGCTGATTTTCTTTTTTCTACGTCTGGCCAGGAGATTGACCATTTTTTGTGGACACGGACCATAACTAGCATAATCCATGCCTTTGTCACCTTCAGATTAGATTACTGGAGCTACATAAGGCTACATCAACCTGGAACCCTGAAGTTGAGGTAGAATGCAGCAACTCACCTATGTTGCTGGGAGCATGTGACACTAGTGATCCCTCATCTGCATTGGCTGCCTGTTGATTTCTGGACAGTGAGGCATTAGTTCTGACCTATAAAGCTGTAAATGGCCTGAGACTGCCTCTCCCTATATGATAAGTTCACAGCTGTGGTCATTAGAGATCTCTGAGCTGGACCTCTCTTGTTTTAAACTTACATCCCACTCTGCTCCAAAACGGTCTGTATTTGTCAATCCTCCAAGGCACAATAAAGCCTGATCTCTTGAGGAGGGAGGGTCTCCATGAAGACTAGTGCTTGTGAGGAGGTGGAGTATTGTCTGGGATTGATTTTTGTCTCTGTTTGGTTATTTTTTGTCTGGAGGAGAGGCTGTGCTAGTTTTATCTTTTAGGCAATTGTATTTTTAATGTATGGTTGCCTCTTTCTACCTCAGCTTGCTAGTCAAAGTTCAGGGGATGTTCCAGTTGGTGGAGTCTGGTATTCTCTTTGATGCAGTTTTGTTTATTTCCAAGGGATGTACAAAGTCCTGCTTTCTGAATTGAGGGGGAAGCAAGAACAAAAGGAGTGTGGTGTCTTATTTTACAGCCCCAAGCTCCTTAGACCCAGAAGTTCTGTCTCTTGCAGTTTCCAGGGTAGCACTCTGCTCACAGGCCACTGCTTGGCTTTCTTGCTTTTTGTCTCTGCCTCCCTCACTATTCTGTCTCTTCTCAGTTTCCGGGTGTTCTGACTTGGCTTGCATGCATGCACCTGGTCATGATGCCCAGTGGAGCCTCCTGCTCATTTCTGAGCAGATCCTATTAGGCCTTGTTTTAGGTGTTGCCCCTTAGCTGTCTCTTACAGCTATCTTAAATGAAGGACAGTTTCACCCATCAGTTAGAACAGGGGTTCTCAAACTGGGGGTTGGGACCCCTCAGGGGATAGTTAGGTTATTACATGGGGGGTCATGAGTTGTCATCCTCCACCCCAAACCCCACTTTGCCTCCAGCATTTATAATAGTGTTAAATATATTAAAAAGTGTTTTTAATTTATAATAGGGCCTACACTCAGAGGCTTGCTGTGTGGAAGGGATCACCAGTACAAAAGTTTGAGAATCACTGAGTTAGAACAAGGTTTTTAACTCAACCCAGAACAAGGTTTCACCCAGCTCATAACAGCATTAAAGGTTCATAAAGCCTGGGGTAGGCCGTTCTTCTTCGAGTGATTGCTCATATCCATTCCAGTTAGGTGTGTGCGCGCTGCGTGCATGTTTGTCGGAAGACTTTTTATCCTAGCAACACTCGGGAGTCGGCTGGGCGCCCCCTGGAGTGGCGCCACTATGGCATCATATATATACCCCAGCCGACCTGGCCACCCTTCAGTTCCTTCTTACCGCCCGTGTCGGTCGTTGGAACAGTGGAGTACAGCTTAGCTGACCTCCACCTCCCTAGCTACTCGTAATTTCTCATTCTTATTGTGTACATAGTTGTTGTTCTCGTAGATATTAGAATTAGTTGTACGTTCTTAGTATAGTTAGCTTGGTACTAGTTAGTGGGGTTCGGGGCGTAGCCCCTTCCCCGCACCCGGTGCCAGTGTTCATGCCCGGCTCACTGGGCTTCAAACCGTGCTCAGCCTGTCACAGGCCTATGCCGACAGGAGACCCACACGACTCCTGTTTGAAGTGCCTCGGAGAATCGCACTTAACAGCTAAGTGCTCTATTTGCAAGGCTTTCAAGCCGCGAACTAAGAAGGAGCAGGACATCAGACTGAAACAGCTCCTCATGGAGGCGGCCCTGACACCGCCACCTTCGACACCGAGCGCCGGTCAGTCTGTGAGCAGGAGCGCCCCTACGGCACTGGATCGCACTGGTACGCCTAAAGACTCTCGTCACCGGCACCGAAGTCGGCTCCGCGTTCATAGACTCATAGACTCATAGGTCAGAAGGGACCAATATGATCATCTAGTCTGACCTCCTGCACAAGGCAGGCCACAAAACCCTACCCATACACATTTGTAACAACCCCTAACCCATGACTGAGTTGGAAATCCTCAAAATGTGATTGAAGACCGCAGCGGCAAGAGAATCCACCAGCAAGCGACCCTGCCACGAGCGCAGAGTAAGCGAAAAACACCAGGCACTCGCCAAATGCCGCCCTGAGAAAATTCCTTCCACCCCAATAAGGGCGATCAAGCCGAAACCCGAAAGAATTGGCACAGACCACCAGCTAGCCACCCAAAAAGAATCTCGCAGTAAACCTCAGTGCCCATCCCATCCACATCGCCCTCACAGACCAAGTGAAGCAGATAGCTGCCAAATCCACAGATCAATGCCCAAATGAACTACGCATCAAACATCCCCCATATACTTATAGCTTAACTAAAGCCAGAAGTAATTTGCCCCCCACACCCGGAAGGCTTCAACTTCACTCCCCTAATGGTAGAAACCTCGCAATCAGTAACTTCCTAATATCCAGTTGTACCATCGGCCTTGGCCTACATAGTACTAAACTTAATAACCTCTCCCCTAACGTAACCCCTGATAATTATATAGAGCAAGCAATCCCCGCGACCCCTTGGCCAGGCTAAACAAGCCAAGCTCTTGAGTCTCCTTTCTAAGGCAGATTCATTCCCTGATACCTAGAAGCCCGTCTGAACCGTTCCAGTTGAATTCATCCTCTAAACATGGACACCAGAACTGCACACAATACCACAGGTCCACCAGCGCCGTAAAACGCAATAACACCTCCTTCCCTGCTGGAAATACCGTCGCCGATGCATCCTAAAACCGGCATTGCTTTTAAACGCCATATCACATGGCCGGCCATAGTCATCCTGCACAACCAATACCCCAGGTCCTCTCCTCCTCCGTCGCTTCCAACGATGCGTCCCAACGTATACTGAAATTCTTATTATAGCCCTAAGTGCATGACCTGCACTTGTCACTTTCACTATTAGATTATACTCCAGTTTACAAGGTGCAGATCTTCCTGAATAGACCGTCCTTCGCCGGTTACAAACCCCAGCTGGTCATCCGCCAAACTTTATAGCACTTCCACGCCGCGCTTGGCCAGGTCAGAACAAAAAGTAAATAGGTATCGTCACAAAAAACGCGATCCTGTAGGACCCACACTATAACCTCCTTCGCTCGAGTGAAGAAGGCCAAGACTCCTGCTGCTTTGGCAATGCCCATGCCGCAGCCAGAGAGTGCGCCCAGATCGGACCGCTTGGCGCCGATACCCGCCGCGGCACCAACTAAATCGGCACCGTTGATTCCGGTCCCACAAGGGCCGTCGAATCCGGCACCTGATAGCTCCCCAGCGCGTACCGCGGTAGAGCTCCCCATGCCATCCACGCCAGAGGCATTTTCGGCAGCGAGAGACTTAATCGCCCTAACGGATTCGGCACTGCCCCTACCCCCAGCACTGCCGGTGCGGGTAATCCAATCTCTGGGCAAGCCGACTCTGACCAGACCACCGTCTGTCAGCTCAGCGGACCGGCACCGCTCACGATCGTGGTCCCGCAGATGCTCCCGGTCGAGACGACGTCCCCACTCTCGACGCCGCTCACAGTCCCGGCACCGTTCTCCTACATGGCACTGGTCAGACTCATGCTCTCCACCTCACTATTCGTGGCACTGCTCTAGTTCCCGGCACCGATCCAGGCACCGTATCTCTCGGAGCCACTCACGCCGCAGGGACTTGAGATCCCGGTCGACTTCCCAGCACCGGTCTGGTCGCAGGTCCCGGTCTCGATCAAGGTACCGTTCTGAATACCGGCACCGGTCCCCTTTAAAGGGGGGAGTGAGGTCCGTCGGAACCTCAGCCCAAGGTTTCTCTGCTCCTCCATGGCCATCCAGGCAGATGTCGGTGTTCTCCCACGCGAACAGTTATTACGACCAGGACTGAGATACGGAGGTGCCTACCAGGGTCTTCTAGGAGGTCCAGTCTCAGGACATGGGACCTCAACAGTGGTCCTTTTGGACACCCTGGGTGTACCATCAGGCCCAAGGTGCTCCATTGGCCCAGACCCGCTCCTCTCCTTCAGAGCATCGGGTGCCAGAGGCCACCATTAGGCGTCCCCCTCCAGCTGGGACAGAGGAGCAGATGATCCATCCACCAGGCTCCCCGGTACTGCTAGAGCAGGAACCGACCCATGAGCAAGAGGCCATTCAGGACCCTCTCATCCCCGGCGTGTCATCCTCTTCCTCTCCAGATGAGGCGGTGGCAGGGACCTCATCATCAGGGCCCCCACTGATAGACCTCAGTGCCCATCAGGAACTCCTTAGGAGAGTAGCGCTCAACATCAGTCTCCCAGTAGAGGAAGTCCCAGAGGTTGAGGACCCAGCTGTCAGCATCCTGTTGGTGGATGCCCCCGCTAGGGTGGCTCTGCCTTTCATCAAGACCATCCAGGCCACTGCTGACACCTTATGGCAGTCCCCAGCCTCCATTCCCCCTATGGCGAAGAGAGTTGAGAGGAAATACATGGTGCCCTCTCGGGGGTACAAATACCTATATGTCCATCCTCCTCCCTCCTCATTAGTTGTCCAATCAGTCAACGAAAGGGAATGCCATGGCCAACAGGTGCCAGCCCCCAAATCTAAGGAGGCTAGGCGGATGGACCTACTGGGCTGCAAGGTGTATTCGGCAGGTGCCCTGCAGCTCCGGGTGGCCAATCAGCAGGCTCTCCTGAGCTGTTATAAATCACGGACCTATTCTCACGGTTGGGACTGCTCCTCAATGCGGAAAAGTCCACTCTGGTCCCCACACAAAGGCTGGACTTCATAGGGGCAACCCTGGACTCCACTCGAGCCAGGGCCTACCTACCTAGCCATGTTTCCAGGCGATCATTCGAGGTCTGCGGATCTCCCCAACCACCTCGGCTCGCACGTGTCTCGGCCTACTGGGCCATATGGCCGCATGTACTTATGTGACCAAATATGACAGGCTCTGCCTCCGGCCCCTTCAAATGTGGCTCAATTCGGTCTACCGTCTGGGCAGGGACCCAACAGACATTCTGGTGACCGTTTCTCTGAGCACCTTACGCTCCCTCGACTGGTGGCTAACTCCCTCCCTGGTGTGTGCAGGGCTACCGTTCCATCCACACAGCCCTCGCTCTCCCTGACGACAGATGCGTCATCTCTCGGTTGGGGGGCTCACCTCGGTCATCTTCGCACCCAGTGCCTTTGGTCTTCGCAGGAGCTGACGTTCCACATAAACGTCCGAGAGCTGAGAGCAGTCCGTCTTGTGTGCCAGGGGTTCTAACATCATCTTCACGGCCGTTGTGTCTCAGTGTTTACAGACAACACAATGGCCATGTATTATATCAACAAACAGGGAGGGACTCACTCTTCTCCCCTGTGTCAAGAGACCGTTCGACTCTGGGACTTCTGCATAGCCCACTCAATAGACCTGGTGGCGTCCTTTCTCCCAGGGGTTCGAAACAGTCTGGCGGATCAACCGAGCAGATCCTTCCGCTGTCACGAATGGTCGATAAGACCAGACGTTATTCATTCTGTCTTCCAGAGGTGGGGTTTTCCCCTCATAGACCTGTTCACCTCTCGCGCGAACAGGAAATGCCAAGCATTCTGCTCCTTCCAGGGTCTTTCACCGGGATCGATCACGGATGCATTCCTCATGTCGTGGAGGCACCACCTGCTTTATGCCTTCCCACCATTCCCTCTGGTTCACAGAGTCCTAATAAAACTCCGCAGAGACAGAGCGCATCTAATCCTGATTGCACCAGCGTGGCCCAGACAACATTGGTACACCACACTGCTCAACCTGTCCATGACCAGCCCAGTCACCCTGTCACTCCTTCCAGACCTCATAACGCAGGACCATGGCAGTCTTCGCCACCCGGACCTGCAGGCCCTTCACCTCACGGCATGTCTCCTGCATGGCTGAACAGATCGGAGTTACTATGTTCCGTTCCGGTACAGCCATGTTCTCCTAAGTAGCAGAAAACCTTCCACTCGGTCAATGTACCTGGCCAAGTGGAAGCGTTTCTCCTGCTAGGGTTCTATGCAGAATGTTGCTCCTTCTGAGGTCTCGATCCCCACTATTTTGGACTACCTCTGGTCTCTTAAGCAGCAGGGCCTGGCGATATCTTCTCTGAGGGTGCACTTGGCGGCTATCTCCACATTCCATCCTGGAGAAAGTGGCCACTCTGTGTTTTCCCACCCCTTAGTCACTAGATTTATTAAGGGCCTGGAGAGCCTCTACCCCCCAGTACGCCGCCCTGTCCCCACCTGGGACCTCAACTTAGTCCTAAGCAGACTTATGCATCCGCCATTTGAACCATTGGTGACTTGCTCGCTCCTGTACCTGTCGTGGAAGACAGTCTTCCTAGTGGCCATTACATTGGCCAGAAGGGTCTCCGAAATTCGAGCACTTACGGTGGACCCGCTGTATACTGTCTTTCACAAGGACAAGGTACAGTTGCGACCTCATCTGGCATTCCTCCCTAAGGTAGTGTCGGCCTTCCATACCAACCAGGACATCTTCCTCCAGGTCTTCTTTCCGAAGCCTCACTCATCTCGGAGGGAGCAGCAGTTACACTCCTTAGACGTCCATAGGGCGCTCGCCTTTTATACCGAGCAGACAAAGCCCTTCCAGAAATCCCCCCAGTTATTCGTGGCAGTCGGTGAATGGATGAAAGGTCTACCAGTCTCCTCCCAGAGAATCTCCTCTTGGGTAACAGCATGCATACGCACATGCTATGACCTGGCTCATGTCCCTTCGGGCCATCTCACTGCGCATTCTACCAGAGCCCAGGCTTCATCAACCGCCTTCCTGGCCCACGTGCCTATCCAGGAGATATGTCGTGCAGCGACCTGGTCATCAGTCCACACCTTTGGTTCGCACTATGCTCTGGTCCAACAGTCTAGAGATGATGCAGCCTTTGGCTTAGGGGTTCTGCACGCTGCCACATCTCACTCCGACCCCTCCGCCTAGATAAGGCTTGGGAATCACCTAACTGGAATGGATATGAGCAATCACTCGAAGAAGAAAAGACGGTTACTCACCTTTGTAACTGTTATTCTTCGAGATGTGTTGCTCATATCCATTCCAAAGCCACCCTCCTTCCCCACTGTCGGAGTAGCCGGCAAGAAGGAACTGAAGGGTGGCCGGGTCGGCAGGGGTATATATCCGGTGCCATAGCGGCGCCACTCCAGAGGGCACTCAGCCGACCCGCCGAGTGTTGCTAGGGTAAAAAGTCTTCCGACGAACGTGCACGCGGCGTGCACACACCTAACTGGAATGAATATGAGCAACACATCTCGAAGAACAACAGTTACAAAGGTGAGTAACCGTCTTTTCTTTATTTTCTGAATTTATTGAAATTAATGAACAAATGGTGCTGAAAAGATTTTAAGAGAATTCTGGAAGCACCACACACTGTTTGTAATGAAGTTCAGACTTGACCATTCATCTTAAAAATCTAGCTCAAATTTCCTTTTTCTAGCCTTTCAGAGATCCTGTGGTTCCCTTAAGTGAAAATGAAGACCAGGTCTTGTTGGATATAGGTAAGAAATTGTTAGTAGTTTTCCCTCTTCCAAAAGTGATTGATCTATATGCTACAATGCTATCATAGATCCAAATACATAGCAGACAGACAGGTGTCAGACAGTTTCGCTAAAAGAAGCAGGACAACTAACTTTAATGAGCAGCACCACATGGCTACAACCAAAAGGCGCAATCAGCCAAATTTGTGTTGTTCAGAAGGAAAACTGTATCAGACTCTTGTGTGTATTTAGGTCGTTGTATCCACCTGTGATATTCTAGGACCTTCCAGCAACATAAACGTAAATGAAAATCTTGAAAAGAATTGATGCAATTAGCTTAAATGAGTGAAGATTAAATGAAACACACGTAAAGAAATGTCTAGATACTATGGGGATGGATGCATTGTAGTTCCCATAGATAAATTAAAGATATAACTAGGTAAGCCCAGCAGCCAATAACACAATCAAATACAAGCAAAACAGTGAGGAAAAAGCTACAGTACAAAGTGCAAACATCTGATAATACAAAGCAGAACAAGAAGGAAGTGGGAAAAGAGTCAATTAGCTCAGCCAATGAGAGCTGGGGTTCCAGCCAGAAATGGCCAGGCTGTTTTATTTGCAATAAGGTACAGTGGCATAAATGGAACAGATAACTCAGATTGTCGATACTCAAACAACCAGTGTGCAAACTTAACAGACCTTGCTACAGAGATAAGTCATCTTGTTTTTTTTATGTATCAGAGGGGTAGCCGTATTAGTCCGGATCTGTACAAGCAGCAAAGAATCCTGTGGCACCTTATAGATTAACAGACGTATTGGAGCATGAGCTTTCATGAGTGAATACCCACTTGGTCAGATGCATGTAGTGCATGTATCCTCACACACAACTATTTAAAATTTGATGACAATATATACCTCCAGATCAGTGGCACTGCTATGAGGACCCGCATGGCCCCACAATATGCCAACATTTTTATGGCTGACCTGGAACAACACTTCCTCAGCTCTCGTCCGCTCGTGCCCCTTCTCTACCTACGCTACATTGATGACATCTTCATCATCTGGACCCATGGGAAGGAGACTCTGGAAAAATTCCACCACAATTTCAACAGCTTCCACCCCACCATCAACCTCAGCCTGGACCAATCTACACGGGAGGTCCACTTTCTAGACACCACGGTGCAAATAAGTGATGGTCACATTAACACCACCCTATATCGAAAACCTACCGACCGCTATGCCTACCTTCATGCCTCCAGCTTCCATCCCGGGCACATCACACGATCCATTGTCTACAGCCAAGCACTGAGGTACAACCGCATCTGCTCTAACCCCTCAGACAGAGACCAACACCTACAAAATCTCCACCAAGCATTCTCAAAACTACAATACCCGCACGAGGAAACTAGGAAACAGATCAACAGAGCCAGACGTGTACCCAGAAGCCTCCTACTGCAAGACAAACCCAAGAAAGAAACCAACAGGACTCCACTGGCCATCACATACAGCCCCCAGCTAAAACCCCTCCAACGCATCATCAGGGATCTACAACCCATCCTGGACAATGATCCCACACTTTCACGGATCTTGGGTGGCAGGCCAATCCTTGCCCACAGACAACCTGCCAACCTGAAACGTATTCTCACCAGCAACTGCACACCGTACCATAGTAACTCTAGCTCAGGAACCAATCCATGCAACAAACCTCGATGCCAACTCTGCCCACATATCTACACCAGCGACACCATCATAGGACCTAACCAGATCAGCCATACCATCACTGGTTCATTCACCTGCACGTCCACCAATGTAATATACGCCATCATATGCCAGCAATGCCCCTCTGCTATGTACATCGGCCAAACTGGACAATCACTACGGAAAAGGATAAATGGACACAAATCAGATATCAGGAATGGCAATATACAAAAACCTGTAGGAGAACACTTCAACCTCCCTGGCCACACTATAGCAGACCTTAAGGTGGCCATCCTGCAGCAAAAAAACTTCAGGACCAGACTTCAAAGAGAAACTGCTGAGCTTCAGTTCATCTGCAAGTTTGATACCATCAGCTCTGGACTAAACAAAGACTGTGAATGGCTTGCCAACTACAAAACCAGTTTCTCCTCCCTTGGTTTTCACACCCCAACTGCTAGAAGAGGGTCTCCTCCTCCCTGATTGAACTAACCTCGTTATCTCTAGCCTGCTTCTTGCTTGCATATATATACCTGCCCCTGGAAATTTCCACTACATGCATCCGACAAAGTGGGTATTCACCCACGAAAGCTCATGCTCTAATACATCTGTTAGTCTATAAGGTGCCACAGGACTCTTTTCTGCTTGTTTTTTTATTTGGGGCAGTAGGGGGGGTGGGTCTGATTCTACACTGGTGTAAATCTACAGATGCCAGAGATAACATTCTGGCTCAATATTTCTAATAATCTCTAATAATAATCCATTCTCTAATCATCAGTATCACAATTGTGTGAGAGATGCTGTCAGTTCAGTAACTTTAGCATGTATATGTTGCATCCATGTATTGCCTCTCTGTCCCAGGAATGTAGAATTTTATAAAGGGAATTAAGAGTATGTTGGCAAAAATAATAGTTTGTGTGTATGTGACTTGGGTGCTTTTGTGCATAGACCGATTCATATTCTGGAATAAGTCTACATGCCCTGCATAAGTAATAAGACTGTAAAGGCATGTAAAATGATGGTGTCCACATGATCACATTCTGTTTGTTAAGCAATACCAGTTATTGGACTGGATCTTAGCACAGGATGGCGTGAGCCATCAGGGAGCGATCATGGCTCACTAATTTTGAAGCCACATCTGTTCTGGTTTCTGCTCTGGTTATACCAACTGCATGTGGTCTTGAAGGAACTGAACAGCAGCAGGTAGTTGGAAGATCTGTGCTCTGCCCTGCAACTGACTAACCCCTTTTTACCCTTGAGATGCTCTGTCCCTCCACCAGCATGCCATCTACCCAATGGTTCTCAACGGTGGCCTGCGGGCCACTTGTAGCCCAGTCAGCACACAGCTGTGGCCCATGTGACATCCTCAGAGCCATAGAGGTAGAATATATATTGTGTGGGTGCAGCCCACATATCACACAGAGAGCTGCGTATGCAGCCCATGATGGTAAATAGGTTGAGAGCCACTGACCTACACTGAGCCTAGAGGCAGCTGTCTAAGGAGCCAGTTCTGTGGGCTTTACACCAGCTCAGAGCTCCTCCACCCACAGCTGAGAGAGAGAGAGAATGCTCGATACCACCTCAGAGCTCTGGCCACCTGCAATGTCTCATCTCCAGCTGTGGCCACCTCCTATTAATTTCAATAGGGCCTGGACTCCACCCCTAGTCTGCATTGTATGTGAGATCTCATGGGGTTAATCCATGAAGTGTGGTTGCAGGCTAGGAGAATTGAACAAGGGGTAAAATATAGCATAAAAATAATCCAGGAAAGGGGGGAACTGTATCTTTAAAAATATTTTGTATATTAAATTAAGGTGTTTTGATGGGTTTATTTAACAGTAAAAATCTATGCATGTTTTAACTTGAACCATACCACAATAACTGTCAAATGTCACAATTTTATTGTCCTGTACTGCTTTAGACTGTTTTTTGTTGTTTTTTTGGCACTGTTATATTAATGACTGTGTTTTTGGCAGTAGAGATACGCAGTGGGGGATAAGGAGAGAGAAATGAGAAGAAGAAGAAGAGTGAGATACTGAGGGGAGGTGTGAGGGAAGAAGAATGAATAGAAAAGAGCAAGTGGTAGAGTGTCTCTAGGAAGTAGGGATGGGCAAAGCAAAGAATACATTTAATGGTGAGACTGTATAGTGCTGTTTGATTATTTACATGTTTCTGAATATCAAGCAGCTGATGGACACTAGCTTCTCCCTTCTCTGCTCCATTTTTTCCTCCGACATGGCCCCTCTATCCAAAACCTCTGTCAAAAATTAATGCTAATAATGGCATCTCTTGAAAGGACTCTCAAGTCCTTTTTCTGCTTGCCTGGATTAGCACCCTGTTCTTAAACCAAACCCCTCACGTTCTAGCAGTACCCTTATCCCAACAGGTATTTGCCTTTAAGGTATTTTGTGGTGTCTACAAGGCCCTCTCCGGAATCTTCAGGGGAGCTAGGTCTCCATGCCCCTCCTATACATTTTTTGGGGTGGGAGCTGTGACCACATGGGTACCTTGTGGGCCTTTACCTTGCACCCTGCCCGTGGGCTTTTTCTGTTCTGTTTCTGTTCAGCAGGAGGTAGATTGGCTTCCTGCCTCTCAGCAGCCCCTGTCAGGATTAGAGAGGCAAAGAGGTTTCCCCTTTGTCCCCTGATCCACTTTCTACAGAGTGAGGGGGTGGGGGTAGCAGCCACCTAATGCCCACTGAGCACCTCTGGGGGCATTTAAGAAGCCATTTGAACTGTGGAGACATCTAGGGTAAAGGGTTGTAAGGATTTTTGGAGTCTGTGTTTACTGTATTTGAGAATTGGTGGGGTAGGTATAAGGTGCTGGGGGAAAGGAACTATTAGGTAAGGCTTAAAGTTGGATTATGGGGACGCCTGAATCCAAATACCAGCCATACCAAACAGTCTCTTCATCTCTCTCTCCTGGGAGTCGATAGAGATCTGAGTATGTAATTAAAAACAAAAACAAAAGCACTACCGATACATCTTTATTTATTCAGTGAGAGAGAGAGAGAAACTTCGAAGGATGGGAGAGAAAAATGAACAGAGAATTAAGGAGAATGAGTAAAAGATACAAAAAAAGAAAAAGAAAGAAAAAGCAGCAATGTGGTTTTTAAATTTAATGTTAAAAAGTGTGTCCTCATGGTGCATTGTATTTCTCCAGTTCCACAACTCTATGTTTTTGGGAAGGAGTCTGGGAAGTGACAGCTGAATGCTCTTACTGTTTGGCATGTAACTGAATTAACAGGGCATGTGTTTTTAAACATTTATAATTCCTTCCTGTTTTGCATAACTAGTTTGAGAAGGAGGATGTCCACAAGGGCATCTATAAAGCCATAAAAGCTTCTTTTTCCAATAGAAAAATCCTAGTTTTTCCAGAGAAATATTAAACCTTTTAAAGTTCAAAATATAAGTGTGGACTTTCTTCTCAAAATATCAATTAAAAACATGGAAGCAGGAAGAAGTTGCAACTTTTCAAAATATTTGTCTTGCTCAGATAGTCATAGTGCAAGTGACCTGGCAGTGGGTTTTGTATATCTCTAGTCTACCCTGTTTGCATTACTGGCAGCAAGAAAAGGAAAACAAAAATAAATTAATTAAAATTACCATCATTCTTCAGTCCACTTTCTGCATGCATATTGAAAGATAAAAACACTGAAGACAAATTTTTGGCAAAGCTATGCCTGACAAGGGCAGCACAAAACTTTTAGTGGATTCTTGTCCTTTGATTTTCATGCTTTCACAGAAATCCTAGTTTAACCATATATCATCTTAAGGAATTGAACATAATGATCTTTTCTTCTGTATGAACCACGAGGACTACAATGTAATCTGTATAAAATCTGGTTTCCATGTTGCTGTTTTGTTTGTTTTAATTAGCTTTCCTTACTGGAGTTGGTAAGATTTAAAATGTTTTCTGTAGAAAAATATTGATCTGCTTTCTTGATGTTCTCTTGTGCTTAAATAGTATTAGCCTTTAGTACTAGCGTTAGGTCTATAAAGTAATTACTACTACTGGTCTGGATAAAATATCTTTTTTAGATATTGCATATGTGCTGTCAGAGATGGGCAAACTATTTGTAATTAAGGCTTTTATAATAAATATGCCTGTTTGTGACTATAGAAAGTAAAGTTTTAAAAATATGTAAAATTTTATTAAATATTGTCTATTGAGATGACTGAGAATTTTGTGACAAATGTTGTTTTTTTTTTTTGTTACTTGGCACTGTTCATTCCTTTTTTTCCCCTCTTCTGCTTCATATTGGAAAGGGACCTTCCTGAATGTCAACTCTACATGAAGAGTCTCAGAAACGCATGCTTTCATCCAGTTTTGTGGAAGAGGGATGGCCTGAAAATTGCAAAGCAACATCATAACTGAGGAAACCCATGATTTTATTGCCCTAGCAGTCCTTTAATGTCTGTGAAAATTACACACCACTCTTGTTTTCAGAGGTCTCAATGTTCTTTAAGAGTTGTTTCTGGTATCTTTGCAAAACCCAAGGTGAGTGCTACTGCACAGTGAAGAGTGCTTTAGCCTGTGGCTTCTCACAAAACCTTGCCAAACACATTCTTTAAACAATAGATGGGTGATCCTAGTTTATTTCAATAGAAAGACAAAGTGTATGCATGTGTATATGTCTATAAACAATCAAATGTCAGGGTTTACTTAACAGCTGAGAGCTGAAGACGACCTGAGAAGAATCTTCCTAGGTATGTGAGCCTTTAAACACAGCTTAATTAAAAGTTCATGGAAAAATCTCCAAGCATAATGTTAAGCATTAAAATATGCAGGCTTTTGTTCTTGGCTCTCAAAGTTTCTCCCTCTTTCCTTGATTTGTCTCAGACACTGTTACGCAAGTAAACCTCTCTCTCTCTCTCTCTCTCTCGTCATAGGATTGGAAAGGACTTTGTGAGGTCATCTAGTCCAGTCCCCTGCACTCATGGCAGGACTAAGTATTATCTAGACCAGTGGTTTTCAAACTTTTTTTCTGGCAACCCAGCTGAAGAAAATTGTTGATGTCCACAACCCAACGGAGCTGGGGATGAGGGGTTTGGGATGTGGGAGGGGCTCAGGGCTGGAGCAGAGGGTTGGGGTGAAGGTTGTGGGGTGGGGCTGGGAGTGAGGGGTTCAGAGTGTGGGAGGGGGCCCTAGGTTGAGGCAGGGGTTTGGGGTGCAGGAGGGAGTCAGGGCTGTGGGTGCAAGCTCTGCGGTGGGGCCGGGGATAAGGGGTTTGGAGTGCAGGAGAGGGCTCCGGGTTTGGGGGGGAGACTCAGGAAGGGGGTTGGGGTGCGGGGTTGGGGCATGGGCTTACCTAGGGCAGCTCCCAGTCAGCGGCGCAACAGGGGTACAGAGGCAGGCTTCCTGCCTCTCCTGGCATTGTGGACTGCACTGTACTCCAGAAGTGGCCAGCAACAGGCCCGGCTTCTAGGCAGAGGTGTGCAGGTGGCTCCTTGTGGCTCTCACTGGCAGCCAATGGGAGTGCGAAGCCGCTGCTTGGGGCAGTGGCAGCGCACGGAGCCCCATGGTCCCCCCGCCTAGGAGTTGGACCTGCTGCTGGCTGCTTCCAGGGTGCAGTGCCTTACCTTAGCCAGGCAGCACCGCCAACGGAACTTTTAATGGGCAGGTCGGTGGTGCTGACCAGAGCCGCTGCGACCCAGTGCCTTCCATTCTCTGACCCAATTCTGGGTCGCAAGCCATGGTTTGAAAACAATGATCTAGACCGTGCCTGACAGGGATTTTGTTTGTCTAACTTGCTCTTAAAACTCTTCAGTGATGGAGATTCCACGGCCTCCCTAGGCAATTTATTCCAGTGCTTAAACACCCTGGCAAGAAGTTTTTCCAAATGTCCAACCTAAACCTCCCTTGCTGCAATTTGAGCCCATTGCTTCCTATCCTATCCTCAGGGGTTAAGAAGAAACAATTTTTCTCACTCCTCCTTATAATAACCTTTTATATACTTGAAAACTGTTATCATGTCCTCTCTCTGTCTTCTCTTTTTCAGACTACACAAGCTCAGTTTTTTCAATATTCCTTCGTAGATCATGTTTTCTAGATCTTTAATCACTTTTGTTGTTGTTCTCTGGACTTTCTCCAATTTATCCGCATCTTTCCTGAAATGTGGCACCCAAAATTGGACCACAGTACTCCAGTTGATGCCTAATCAGTGCAGAGTAGAGTGGAAGAATTACTTTTTGTGTCTTGCTTACAACACTCCTTCTAATACATCCCAGAATCATGTTTGCTTTTTTTGACTCATATGTAGCTTATGGTCCACTATGACCCCCAGAGCCCTTTCCACAGTACTCCTTCCTAGGCAGTTATTTCCCATTTTGTATGTGTGCAACTGATTGTTTCTTCCTAAATGGAGTGCTTTGCTTTGGTTCTTATTGAATTTCATCCGATTTGCTTCTGACTATTTCTCTAGTTTGTCCAGATCATTTCAAATATTTAATCTTATCATCCGAAGTACTTGCAGAATGAATGAGTTGCAAACCTGTGCTCTCTGGCCTCCCAGAACATGTGTTCCTCCCCTGTCTAAAATCCTCCCCAAAATTTGCTTGATGAAATAGTTCTTCAGAAAGGAAGATCCCTTTGTTTTGACGTTTAAATCAGCTTCTTTGCCTATCTTTTGCCTTATTAGTCTCCATTTCACACTAATGTAAATAAACAATTTGGGATCCATAAAATGTGAAATTAGCCATCAGGGTATGAATTATATTCCAGAAATAATGTTTATGGAACAGAGTTAGAATCTTGGAATTCCATATATGGATACATACCTCTTCTTTCTTTCTCTTTGACACCTAGTTTGACTACCCCTGCCCTTGAAATCTCCTGATAGAACACAAAAAATCCTAATGAAATTGTTATGCAGTAATCTTGTTTACAGTGCTGCAGGTTGTCAATGTAAGCATAGACTTGCTTTCTACTGCAAGCCCATTAGCTAAACTTCTGTAAGGACCAGATCCAATGAAAGCTCCATTTAGCTTTCATGCAAAGCTGTGCAAGCTCTAAGTGTTGGAGATTTTTGGGCCTTGCATAGGCCTTTACTGCAGGAGTTGGAAGGAGGATTTTTTGCTTTGCTTTGTTTTGTTTTCATTTTTATAATCAACTGTAGCCCTTAATACTCAAGCTTTGCAAGATCAAGGGACCTCTTTATCAGAATCAGGGACAAACAGCTAATGGCTTTCTGTCCATAGCTTTACTATGGATCCCAACTAAGTATATCCTACTGTGCGTTTGATGTGAATTGACATTGAAAAAGAAGAGTATTTAGGCAAATTATATCAGTGTATATATTTTGTTGGATTTGTTTTAACAGTAGTCACAGGAGCCTGTGGATCCTCACCCCTGTCATCTGAGAGGTATTAATGTGCTGTTGCCTTGACCAATGTGAGGTGAACGGGACCAGAAAGTAAAGACCAGAGTCAGCCCTAGGCTCCTGTCACAGTTGTCTTACAAACTAAAGGCTCTGGAGCCAAGAAGAGCAGTGAGCTCACAACACTGTTGCAGTAAATTGAGGGGCAGATCCTGAGCTGGTATGATTTATCATGATTTCTTTGGAGCTATGACAAGTCACAGCAGCTGAGGATCTGCCCCTCATTGTATATGGTGGTCAGTTGACTGCAGCACTGCTTTTCTTCATCCTAATCACATAGATAGTCATCTACCATTTTGGAGCACTGCCATACACTTATGAAAAGCTATTGTTCTTAATTTCAGTCCTTGCTAAGGTTAAACTGCTCTTAAATTTTGTGAGAGAAACAAGACTACTGACTGCAGCTCTTTTTACAAATGTTGGGTTTTGAAAAGAGGATATGTGTGTTTGTATCAGACAGTCCACAGCATACTCATGAGGTTCCTTATTGCTTTTCTTCTCACTGCACTGTCTTTCATTTCTCTTAGGTTATGTCTACACTAGAAATGCTACAGTGGCACAGGTGTGGCACTGTAGTGTGGACACTTACTACAGTAATGGAAGGAGGTCTTCTGTTGCTGTAGTAAATCCACCTCTCTGATCTTTTGGATTATGTATCAAATTCATACATATAGTAGATAATCTTCTACCAATGCAAGTATATATTTTATTGACCTTTTTGTTCCCCAGCATATTAAATATACCTGTTCTCAGTGATAAGGAGAAAAGGTGTGAAAAGCAGTGTGAAGAAGGGACCACATTCACACCAATTTACTCAGATGATGGACTCAGTTATAAATCTATAGGCTGAAACCATAAATACTTTTTTTTTTTTTTTTAAACTCCAGGTTTTGTGGTGTTTCTCTAGTAGGTCTGTAAAAACAGAACCTACTTTAATGTAAATGTCTGTCAGAAGAACATAGGTATTGGCAGGAGCAGAGCAAGTGGTAAAAATATGATGAATAATTATGAGGAAAACTGGTAGTTCTACTGTGGTAATTCTCCTGTCCCGCAGCATACAGAATAATAAATGCCTTTGTTCTAAGTAGCTGGGAGTAGCAGTAGATTAGAGGTAGCTACTTAGAACAAAGGTGGCTCTGGCTGATGGCATTTTGTCAAGTAACACTTGTGGAAATTTTGAAATTATTGTTAAAACATAATGTAAATAACTGCAGGTAAGTTATCATTTGCGGGCGTTATCCAGGCATGGTTGCTAATCAGGAGCATTTGGCCTAGTGTGCAAAACCAAATAGAGTCAGGTTGGAGAAAGCCATGCACACCTAGAGATTGCAGAGCTCTCTAAAGGGCACAGGTAGATGAGCGCCTCACCACTTGTGCACCATAACTCCCTATGCCATATCCAGTCCTCTCACCTCTAATTTCCCTCTGAGGCTGCAGTATAGATGTGGGTAACTGCAGGCTCTACTGCCTCCTGGACAAGGTGAAGATGGGGAGAATTGCAACTATCTCTGTTTTTTCAGAATGAAACAATATGCCAATCTTTGTGAGGAGGGTGTGGGGCAGAGAGCTGTGGCTTGGGAAGCTCCTGCCATGCATAAACAGAGATTATGAGGTGGGCCCCATCTTCAGCAGTGCTGGTTGGGTCATTCCCTGTTGAAGTGGCTGCTCCATCTTCCATGCCACGTTTACCATTTGTGGGGAAGTGATTTTTGACGTAATGGATTTCTCTCTTTTTGGCTGTGCTGTCAGTCAGGGAGACGGGTTTCAGACATGCAGTCCATTTAAAAGTCTTCTCATGGTGATTGTAAACCAGAGGAGAGAGAATCCTCCTCCTTTTCTTCTACGCCTTGGTCAGGGTGTCCCCTGAAGTTTGAGAATTTGCATTGTAGATAAAACAGCTGCTTCTGAAAATGCCATTGGTGACTTCAATACACCATGTGTAAGCTAAGAAAACTGGTTACATTCCTGAACTTCCTTCCTCTATTACTGTAAGTTTAGAGACTTTTCAAACAATAGACAATAGACTGTAATGTCTGCAAAGAACATTTGTATCATGTTGATGTGTCTTGGCAAGTACAGGTTGTAAGAATTTGAAACTTTAAGAAATTAGTACTTGTCATATATTTATAAATGATCCTGAGAAGAAGGTGAACAATAAGGAAGCAAAATTTATAGATGACACACAGGTATTTATCTTAGTCAAGACTAAAGAAGACTGTGAGGAACTTCAAAGAGACCTAACAAAACTAGGTGAATGGGCATTGGGATGGCAGAGGAAAATCAATGCTGGCAAATGCAAGGTAATTAAAGCACATTGAGAGGAATGATTTGAACTGCTCATACACATTCCTGTGTTCTAAATTAACTCTAATGATTTAGGACAAAGATCTGGGTTTCACTGTGAACAACTTGGTGGAAACATCTACTCAATGTGCAGAAAAATAAACAAAATCTGAGCATGATACATGTAGTAATTTAATGCCGTTAAATATATCTGTTGTATGCCTTCACTTTGACAGTTGTGTTTGATGCAAGCAGGGGTGAAAGTAACTTAAAGGACTTACTGGTATGTCGGAATCCAGAGCAGGGGGGCGGTGGCCTCAGCCGGAAGGGGCGTGGTCTCAACCAGAAGAGGCAGGGCCTTTAGAGCCCCGGGCCCTTTAAATCTTGATGCAGCAGTGGCAGCTGGGAGCCCAGGCCCCTTAAATCACCCCTGGAGCTACCAGCTGCGGAGGAGGCTGGGAGCCCTGGGGCTCGGGGACCATTTAAAGGGCCTGCGGCTCCAGCTGCCACTACTGCAGCGGAGCCCTGGACCCTTTAAATCATTGCCCAACCCCCACTGCCGGACCCCCAGGGTAGCAGTGGTGGTGATTTAAAGGGCCAGGGGCTCCTGGCTGCCACTACCGCAGTGGAGCCTGGGGCCCTTTAAATTGTCCTTTAAATCCGTCAGCGATTTAAAGGACCCAGGGCTCTGTAGCCGGAGCCCTGGGCCCTTTAAATCACTGCCTGAGTGCTGCTGCCAGAGCCCTTGGGGTAATGGCGGTGGCTGGCTTCCCCAGGCAGCAATTTAAAAGGCCAGGGGCTCCCGGCTGCCGCAACTGCAGTAGAGACCCCGGCCCTTTAAATCTCCGACTGAGCCTCGGGGTGCTCCTGGCTGCTGCCGCTACCCTGGGGTTTGGGGCTCTGGCAGAGATTTAAAGGGCCAGTGACTCCACTGCGGTTGTGGTGGCTGGGAGCCCCTGGCCCTTTAAATCACCACCAGAGCCCCGCCGTCGCTACCTGGGGGCTCCATCAGCAGGGCTCTGGCAGCAATTTAAAGGGCCTGGGGCTCCAGCTGCTGCCGGGAGCCCCCGGCCCTTTAAATCACCGCCAGGGGAAGCCGGTCTAGTACGGCGTACTGGGTCTTGCCGGTATGCTGTACTAGACCGTACTGGCTTACTTTCACCTCTGGGTGCCAGTCACCCATTCTCAGAAGAAACTTAGCAGAGTAGGAGGAGTTCAGAGGAGGCTGATGAAAACAAACAAATTCATGGCTATTTATAATAGTATAGACTAAAAATGTGAAGACTGTTTAATTTAGAGAAAAGATAAACAATGAGACATTATAGAAGTCTGTAAAGTAATGAATGGCATAAAGAAGGGAAATAAAGTCCTCTCATTATTTACCCTTTATCATAGAAATCTCTGCTTACTTTTATTAGGCCATAGAAGAACACTTTTGGTGAAATTGAAAGGAAACATATTTAAAACTGATAAAAGGAAATACTTCCCCTGGTGCCCATTAATCTGCATATCACCCATGAAACTCACTGCCACTGGGTATCACTGAGGTCAAGAATTAGGATTCAAATTAGGATTAGATATTTGTATGGGTAATGAGAACATCCGCAGTTACACAGGACTGGATAATTATATATAAGGAGTGAATCGTCTTGCTTCTGAGCAAAAGCCATCCACGAACTGCCTGTGGTTAGGAAAACAAATTTCTTCTGTGGACTAACGAGCACATAAATGTCCGTTTTGTGTTTTCTTTCCCTATTTCTGAAGGAACTAGTAGTGGCCACTGTTGGAGACAAAATAGTACCCTAGATGGATCCCTGGTATGAAATGATGTGACAGTTCCCATGTTCGTGTATATCTATGGGATTTATCAATGCAATATGAACCTGACATTCCAGGAGGTCTATGTATTCCAAAACTGATGCCTACACCATCCATTTAAATCAGAGTAACCCTTTTGAGGTCATCCACGGCCTGTCCTAATTCACTGGAGTCGCTAATAATACATATGATTCAAACAAAATGTGTGTGGTAGTATTTAATATTGAAGTAAAAATCCAACACTTGCAGCCTTTGAGGAAAGTGTTCTTCTCTGGCCTAATAAAAGTAAGCAGAGATTTAGTTAAGGCAAAGAAAGAATGATAACCATTAAATTACATTTTGCATAAATCAAGCACTTTATTTAGTGCTTGTATACTGCTGCTATTTTCATCCATGAAAATTTGATAGATGTTTGTATAATCGCACTTGTGAATTGCATTTCAATTGAATTATTTTCTTCCAACAAATGTATCATTATCTACTACAAAAATGTGAATTGGGGAATCACTTGAAACATAATACAGAAGTCGTCCTCCAGACCTCAGCAGTCCAAAAAATAATTGAAGTGAAGTGAGGAATGTTAACAAGCTCAAATGTCATCATCTTCCAGACCTGACATTTAAACTGCATCACATATTCACTCTTCTCCTTTATGTGGAATACAAGAACACATACATTGTGGGGTAACTAAAAGAAATGTTTAATGGAGTTCAGCTCGCAAACAGTGGACATGTCATTTTTGTGTTGGCTCTTGTACAGCCACATTTGAGCCTGTTTATAAAATGTAGTTTGTGTAGTGTAAAGATGCTGGGGGAGGAGGGGATAATGAGTTCCTGCTGAATACTAATTGCCTACAAGTTGTTCAGGGAGACTGTATAAGAATGGAGGATTTGTTGTAAATTAGTCACTAGCTCTATTGTGCATTGCTCTGAGGTTAGACCAGTGCTGTAAAGGTGCCAGCCTTACAAAATCCTTATGATTCATTGTCTAACTTGGTGACAGTACGAAGGAGAAAATGCTATTCAGACTAAATATTATTGGAAAGAGGGCTCCCCTAATGCCTGTATAATCTTCCTTTATAACATTTAGGCTTCTAGCTCTTGTAGATTTGGAAAGATGGGAGCTGCAGCCTATTAAGTGGGGTTTTGGTTTTTTTTTTCAGCTGCAAGATCCAAATGTCTGCTGAGACTGATGGGGAACCTATTGCTCTGGAGAAATATATAGTCTAGCAGATTGATTACTTAATGTTATTAGCGTACTTCTTTAGATTTCTTAATCTTCTGCTTCTGAAGCTCCAACTTTTAGCATAGCTTTACATGCAATCCTTTTATTAAAAATTATAGCACAGAAACAAGGTTTTGCATTTTAAAAAAAAATGTTTTGTGGTAGAGTTGTTTACTTTTGAGACACATTTTCTCGTTCCAAACTTAACTCCTATTGTTTTCATTTACATCAAAATGAAAAGGTGGGTTAATGATTCATTGGCATACAATGACCTTTCAAATAGCTGTGGACCATGTTGTGGCAGCACTACTCTGAGTTCTCATATTTTAACCTCCTTGGGTCTGCCTTCATATTTACAGCCTGATCTGTCTACGTGCTTGGACGCCTGAAGAGAGCAAACATTTACAGCTTCTCCCTCCCCTGCATTTAGAAGGCAATTTGATCCTGCCTTGTCCATTCCTTTATTTTACATCCCTCTTAGACTCGACTTGCTTTTGAATACAACTAAGTGCAACTTTGAGTATCTGCTGTCTGATCTGTTTATTTTGTAAAAAGAATGGACTCAGATTCTGATTCACCTTTTAATTATTCTTGGCCTTCCTTACCTAAAATGAGGATTCGAAGAAGGGGAACCAAGCAAGGTAGAAAAAGCTTTCTTTTAAACCCCTGTTCCTTAATAGTTCTACTTCCTTTTCATTGTCTTCTTGCTGATCATGTGCAAGTAGATGTAAAAAGCCTTCTGGAATAAACAGATTTTCTAGCTTTTTTTTCTCCCTCAGTGTAACTTGTCTTTTTGAAATCAGAGACACTCAGTTTGTTTAGTAAGAGAAAAGAGTTTTATCTATATTACACATTGTGATTTTCCATCTTGTTTGTATTTCTTTACATGCACAGTGAATTTTTCTTCAGGTTACAAGAGTTCTTTGACTCTGAACTGTTCTGACATACTTACAAAACAGTACTGCAGCAACTGTTATAAGCAGATTCTCTGTACATATAAGACCTGCATAAAGTCCTATTTTGATTTTAGGGGTGATTTGTAACTGAACTGTGTAGCAGTGGTTAACAGCTAGTAGGGAAATATTTAGTTATAGGCAAAAATCAGAAGACGGAGGAAAATCCGTTTCTGTCCATAAAATAATAGATGACAGGTCATCTTTACTTTGACTTGCATGAGGTCTTGTTTAATTAGATTTCCTCTTTCCTCTTTGCAGAGAAGACTTTGGTAGGTAAGTGTTATGAATATCACTGTGGCAAGGTGGTGTAGAGAGCATAATTTCCTAAAAAGAAATTGTAGTTGGAAGGTAATAGCTTTATGACACAGAAGGTGATCATTGAAAATCTTGCTGGGGATAACTAACTTTTACTTCCTTCTATGAGAAGCGGTAAAATGATTACACCAAAGGGAAATGTATAATCTTTACCCTTTCCTTTCATGAAGTTGATTTTCAGTTTTTTTAGGAAAGAAAGAGTAAACAAGAAAAATAAGGTCCACAACCTCAGCTGCTGTGAATCGGTTTAGCTTAATTAAAATCTGTGGAATTAGGCTGATGTACACCAGCTGATAATCTGGCCCCAAGTTTGTTTAGAGCTCAAAAATGTGTATGAAATGAACATTTAAATGGGGAGGGGGAAGGAAGGGGGGAGAAGCCTGTTTAGTTTGCTACATTTATTCCTTTCCAAGAATGTAGGTTTTTTGTCACGTGTGGGTATGTATGAATTCTGTCAAGAAGGTGACATGAGTTTTTGAAGTATCATGGGGGTATAGTCTGTGTTCAATAGCTCATGAAGACCCACTTTATCTATGAAGTGTCAAGCTGTAAGCCCACACTCTCTGTCATGGTTTTATAATTATTCTGTATTTTATCAGCTTTTGCCTTTAGACAGTAAAATGTTTGGGATTCTGTTGCTGTATTTATGCATCACATTTTACCTGCTGCACAGCACTGGGTACACCTGTGATGTTATATATGTTATAATTATCTTCTCTCCTCCATAGGTGGTTTTTATCTCATTAATGTTAATAGTATACCAGTACATCTGTCTATCAAATGTAGACTAGGCCATATGTGTGGCCGTTGCTATAGCAAGAATACACTTCTTTATAGTGTGAAATGTATTCTACTTGCATAAATGCCAAGTACTCTGGGAGGTTGGGGAAGGGAAATCCAAACCAGGACAGGACACTTCTACAGGAGGCTACTGGTTTGTCTCTCCTCCCTATTCACCTCTGGTCAGCCTCCATTGTGTCCTCCTAGGCCAAACCAAGTGGTCCCAGTACAGAGACCCTTTCCTTGGTGCATAGGTGGTGTGCAGTCATCCCTGCCCACTTGCAATCCCAATAGTGCCTCACCTCAATCCTTATGTGTTTATGGAGCTTAAGCAGGACTGGCGCTAGAGTTTTTTGTGCCCTAGGTGCATGGCCATTTTGCCGCTCCGCGCGTGGCTCCGGTGGAGCTGCTGCAGCCATTTCTGTGGAGAGTCCGTTGGTCCCCGGCTCCGGTGGAGCTACCACAGCTGTGCGAGACCAGCGGACTGTCCGCAGGCACGACTGCGGCAGGTCCACCGGAGCTGCCTGCCGCCCCCCTCTGGAAAAATGCTGCCCCCCGAAAATCCTGGCGCCCAGGCGATTGCCTAGTTCGCCTCAATGGAAGTGCCGGCCCTGAGCTTAAGTGGTACAAAGAGCCTTGCGCTTCCCCTCTTGCACAATGTGTTAATTCCTCTCAGATTGAATAACAAAGTAAACAGAAACACAAATGGTTGGAATTAAAGCTGTGGACATTTTTTCTGGAAATTGCAGAGACGTCGTTCTGTAACTTGAAGATACTTTCCATCTGGCTTTGTGGTGATTTATAAGGGATTCAAAATATAAAAAAAAAACCCCAAACCCATGCTGTCCTACAGTCAGCTTAGTGTGATCAGATACACTTTTAGCAATTTTTCTTCTGGCCAATATGAGTTAAAGAGAATTACTAATTGCTCCTACCACAACCAGCAAAGCATAAATCATAGTCACACAGCAGGCATGGTGAGACATCAGTAGTAGGAACCGGTGACGCCTCTCAAGTATGCTACAGCTACTCTATAGCTAACTTGTTTTAGTAATAGGAAACTGCCCTGAACAAGTTATATAAATTTGGTTCTGCTTATTTTCCAGGCTCAACCCTACTGAACTACATGTCTCTCATGAAATAAGCATGTTGAAAATTATGATCAAGATTTTCACACGAGTGCCTAAAGTTAGTCACTGAGGTCCCTACTTTGCAAGCTCCTTAAGCACATGTCTGACTTTAAGCAGGCGAATAGTTACATTGAAGTCAGTCTGGCCCCTTAGACTCCTCATGTGCTTAAAGTTAGACAGAAGCTTAAGCACCTTGCTGAACTGGGGAGTGAGGGACAGATTTTCAAGAGCTGAGCACTTCATTTGGGTGCCAGTGTCGGAGCTGAGCTCCTTTAAAATATCTCACTCCATTTGGGGAGCTGAGTACTGTTGGAAATCTGGGTCCAAATCTGGAATGAAATGCTTAAGCATCCAGGTTTGAAAAGCTTGGCCGATGTACGTACTTGTCTGATTTTTTCCTTCCTTGTTCCATAGCTGTAATACTTCAAGTTATACATTAATCCATATTCAGATTGCTGGAGGTAATTCTGGTGAGCTGTCTGAAAGCTATTTATTGTATCCAGAGAAAGGAATTAGTCATTTTTTTTCCTGGCTCCCAGTCTGGGCACATTGCTGTATTTCAGTTCTCTCTCACTATGCATGCTTTTTAAAAACTTCTTGACATAAGCTTTCACTTGAGTGGAAAAAAATCTTCAGTGTCGTTATGTACTTGCCATTTTCTAAAGTAGGTCATTCAAGACTATACTTTTTTTGTCCCAACACAAAACACATTTGAAATTAGTATTATTTAGTAGCTCTGTTGTTAAAAATTAACATATTTTTGTTAGCATCCCTGCTTGCTGAAATGTGAGATTCTCAGGTAGGATGACAACTTAACATGATGGAGAATAAAGTTAGATGGTGCACTGTGTTTCCAACTAACACTTTTTTAACATTTGGGCATTATTATTTCTCTCATCCAGCAACATTTTTTTTGCTTTTGAATCTAAATAACAATAACATTCTTTACTGTCATTTAAATCTTCATTTACCATGTCAATGATGTTGATCTACATACTCTGTTAATAGAGAGAAAAGGTGGGTGAGTTAATATCTTTTACTGGACCAATTTCTGTAGGTGAGGGAGACAAGATATTATCTCACCTGCCTTGTCTCTCTAGTATCCTGTTAACAATATGGCTATAACAACTCTGTTAATAGAAACAGGTATACTTTTTTTATACTAACTTTTGCCTATTGTCTTGGTATGGAACATGGTGTAATAGTATTGAGATTTGTCATTTAGAGCAACCCAGCCAGCCCTGCTTGAAAATTGCATTAAAAAGTGAGGGCCTTAATGACCTCTAGGTTTTGAATCTGTCAGATTTTTCTGGGTAAATAAATCACAGCCCCTTACAACAATCTATCAGACATATAAACATTTTTGGGCATATTCGCCATCACCCTAAACACCAACTGCTGGATTTTCACCAGTGTATGTTGGCTTAAAGGTGAGGTGGGGAGCTCTGGGGTGACAGAAACTGTGCTGAGGTACCAGGTTGTGGCCGCATAAAAAAGCCATAACACTATTTACAGGGCACGAGGACTACAACAGAATTGCATATCCTGAAAGCAGGCAGCACTGGAGTGTGGATGACACACAGTGATACCAGTTGGGTGACTCTTCTTAAAGTCTTCCACCTTTGGAATTCGTACTGTAGGCAATGAAAGCTCTATTCTGTAGAAGCCACAGTGCCAATCACAGGTAGATGGCATATGCCATCTAAAGGGGTGACTCAAATGCTGTCATAGGGTTGACTATACTCTACTCATCCTTGCACCAGCTTTGCTAATTTGGCCCGTTTTTTTAAACAATGTTTTATCTTGGGTCTTCAATCATAGCAACAGTGATAGAGTAGATGAGTATTACTGAGGTATTTTTGTTGAAGCCACCTTTTTAGTTGGCATTTCTAATTTTTCAGGAACGTAAGTAAGGGCTTTCAGCATGTTAGTATTAGCAGCTGGTTTGTAATATAATGAGCCAGAAGTTTCTTCCATCAAAATCAATAAGAGTTTTGCTATTGATTTCTCTGCCATCAGGATTAAGTGCAGTATTTGAAGTGTAACTGATCGCATGTCAGGCAGAAAGCAGTCAGTGGGGCTGCAGGAATTTGGTGCATAACATGTACGCTTGCTATGGTTTTGACAGTTTAAAAAAAATGACCTGGCCTTTCCAGAGGAAAGAAGTTACTAGTGCAGTCAATGTATAATTATTAGTGCTCTCACATGAGTTCAGCAAAATCTTGAAATACTTTTCCTGTTATGAAGTTAGACTGACTTAGTAGTCTTTTCATGCACGTATGAATTCAGTGGGAGGGTCTGCTTTTGTAAGAGCTGCAGGATTGCATTATATTGGAAAGCCCAAATAATCCACTGAAGTTTAATATTTAGTTAAAAGCCCATTGGACTATTCAGAGACTGCAGCTTTAAAAATAAACGAACTGAAACATCACCAGCAAAACACATTATCCCTATTAACTAATAAAATGCTATAAATAAAGATTTAGTGGCTGAAAATATCCCAAAGAATTATGTATTTTAATATACCCATGTGTATTCACAATAGCTCTTTGTTGGAGTTTTCTGCACCCAGGGCCGGTGCAACCATTTAGGCGGACTAGGCGGTTGCCTAGGGCGCCAAGATTTGGGGGTGCAAAAAAGCGACGCCCCTCAATTTTTTTTAAATGGTTGAGCAGTCGCTGCTGCTGGGACAGGGAGGGAGTCTGAGCTGCCGGTGGCAGCGGCAGCCGGCAGCCCAGAGTGTCCCCTGGGTCAGTGCGCCGCTGCGGCAGCCGGCAGCCCAGGGGGTCCCCCGGGTTAGGGCGCCACCGCGGCAGCTGGCAGCCCAGGGGGTCCCCCGGGTCAGGGTGCCACCGCGGCAGCCGGCAGCCCAGAGGTTCGGGCTGCCCGCGGCGTGCTGACCCAAGGGAATTCATGGGCTGCAGGCAGAGGCTCAGAATCCCTCTCCCTCCCAGAGAAGGGGCTCCAGCCTATGCAATTTTTCTTGTTGCCGGCGGGGGCGCTGGCAGCTGGGCAGAGCTGCGCAGCTCTGCTTAGGGCACGTGGCAGGAGCCCTGCAAGGGCGGCATGACACCAGGGCTTCTGGAGGAAAGCAGGGGCTGCCCCCTGGCTCAGCCTCCACATCAGCCCCAGCAAGGGGCATGGAGAGAAGAAAAGAGCCTCAGCGGTGGTCTGGTGGAGCGGAGGAAGAAAGAGGACCCCGATGCTCATGCATTGGGCAAGGTAAGCAAGTGGTTCCCCACAGCTTGGCCTCAGGTGCCGGTGCTCCTGCCCCCTTGGTCCTTGGCTGGTCCCTGCTCCTGCTCCCTTTGTGCCTGGATGGCTGGAGAGAACAGCAGCCTGCAGAACTGAGCTGCCCCAGTGCCGCCAGGCACCCCCCTGACCCCATCCCCCACACAGCCCTGACCCCCAGCTCCGAGCCCAATCCCTCTGAGCTGGAAACCCCCTCAACCCCGTCCCCCCCACAGCCCTGACCCCCAGCTCCGAGCCCAGTCCCTCTGAGCTGG
>NC_133774.1:50394032-50396395 GCF_003597395.2 Chelonoidis abingdonii | reverse complement strand
GTGCCGCGATCGAGACCGGGACCTGCCACCAGCGCAGTGCCGGGAGGTCGACCGGGATCTGGATCGCCGATGACAGGAACGACTCCTCGAGTCCCGGTGCTGGTAACGGTGGCTGGAGCCAGAATGGTGCCAGGAGTATCGAGACCGGCGCGAGGATGATCTGCGCCGTGAGTACGACCGGTACCGTCGTGGAGAGCGGTGCCGGGACTGCGAGTGGTGTCGCGAGTGAAACCTCCCTCGGGATCGAGATCGGTGCTGAGATCGTGACCGGTGCCGAGCCGGAGAGTCTGGGGACGGTGCTCGCATCGGCGTGGGCTTGCCCTTAGACTGCAGAACCCGCACCGGCGGTGCCAGGGGTTGGGGCAGCACAGAGGTTAGAGCGATGAGGTCCCTGGCCGAGGAGAAGGTCTCGGGCGTGGACGGGACCATCAGCTCAACCCCAGATCTTGGCGGGGAGCTGAGAGGGATCGGACTCGACAGACCTGCCGGGCCCAGAGTCGACAAAGTCCCTGGCACGGCCAACCCGGCCGGCATCGGCGCCAGGTGCTCTTTTCGAGGCAGCTTAGCTGGGGTAGAGGAGGTAGACAGACTCTTCCCCTGAACCGGTGCCGGAGAAGGTCGGTGCCGTGGCATCTTCGCAGCGCCGGAGTGGTCCGGTGCCGGAGCCGAAGCGGCACTCGGTGTCGAGGACGAAGGATTAAGAGCCGTTTCCATCAGGAGCGTCTTGAGGCGCTGGTCTCGCTCCTTCTTGGTCCTCGGTCTGAAGGCCTTGCAAATGCGGCACTTCTCGGAGATATGCGATTCCCCCAGGCACTTCAAGCAGGCGTCGTGGGGATCGCTGGTGGGCATCGCCTTCTTACAGGCCGAGCACGGTTTGAACCCCGGCGAACCAGGCATGAGCCCGGCGCCGGGCGCGGGAGAGGGCTAGCGCCCCGAAAGCGCTAACTATATACACTAGAACTATAAACTACAACGATACTAAACTAAGTGAACTATAATTAAAACTAGAACTAGAACTAGAACTAGAAACAATGAATGAAGAGAAGCTAGAGATGTGGAGGACAGCTATGCCACACTCCACAGTTCCAACGACCGACACGGCGGTAAGAAGGAACTGAGGAGCGGGCGGGCCGGCAGGGGTATATATTACACTCTATGGCGGCGCCACTCTAGGGGGCGACCTGCCGGCCCGCTGGAGTTGCTAGGGTAAAAGTCTTCCGATGAACGTGCACGCGCGGCGCGTACACCTAATGGAATGGATATGAGCAATCACTCGAAGAAGAACAAATAGTTTGTAATATACTATTTAAAAATTGGAATTTTCAACTTCCAGGTGACAAGAAGATTTTTGTTTCAATCCTCATGGGTTGTGAGAGATGAGATTTCACAGTGATGTGAAACCTGTATTTGATTAGGACATGCAGGTGAACCAATGACAGACATGTGGGATGGGTTTTAAGGGGCAGACCGCAACTTGATTTAACAATGGGGAGTGGTGTTATGTGCCCCACCCCCCATTCTCACATACCAGGCTGGTGAGTTACAAGGCTCCTACCGTATAACCAAGAACCGAGGGAATACCTCTTGGCCTATGCCTAGGACTTAGTTTACTTCTGAATCCTTTCCATCCCTCCAAGCGGAGGGGTAGTAAAGGATCCAAAGAGAGGACCTCAGTCTGCAAAGACTTCAGGTCTCCTTTTTCTCCCATAGGTAAAAGGACATAATGCTGGGTCTCATTTACCCCTTGGCAATGGTCTCTTTTAGCCTTATCTGCCCTGGAACACCGCCTACAAGTAGAGATGAGCTAAGCAGTCCTTCCTAATGTGAACTTTTTAAAGTTTTGAATGCTGTATCCTGACCATGATGCTGCGAGGAAGGCGGGGAAAAAACCCACCAGACCTCTTGCCAATTTGATTCAACAGGAAAAATTCCTTCTTGATCCCAAAACAAGGAAGTGATTAGACCTGTAGCATCCTAAAAACGGCAGCAGCTACACTGCAGCTAAGGAGACGGGAGTACTGGGTAGGTAGCAGGAGCTAGAGGCTTTTGAAAAGCCTGGGAGAGAGCTGATTGGCTAACCTGTTACCCCATCCCCAGCCAATGCAAAGGAGGCTGTTTGGGGTGGAACAACCCCCTGCTCCAACCACACACATGCTGCTCCATTCACTGCTTCCCTCTTCTCCCAGGCACTGTGTACATCACCTGTGGTCAGGGCCGTCCTTAGGATTTATGGGGCCCTACGCAGTATTATTAAACTGGTGCCCCTATGCCGGATGGCAGCCCAAGCTCACAGCCTGGTGGGGGAGGGGGAGGAGGGACGAGACAGCAAAGGATAATGAGATGCCCGGCCTGCCTCATGGTGG
>NC_133774.1:50320679-50392732 GCF_003597395.2 Chelonoidis abingdonii | reverse complement strand
GGCTAGAGCAGCCATCTGTGGGAACCTGCAGGAAGGGTCAGAACAGGGATAGGAAAACAAGAGGGTGGGCACTAAGACCCAGTGGTGCCCCAAATTTTCAGGTGCCCTGTGCAGCTGCCTATGTTGCCTATGCCTAAGGATGGCCCTGCCTGTGGTCCATTCAGGATCCCTTTTCTGTTAGTTGTGGAGAATGGACATTGTTCCTTGGTCTAGCATTGCTATTTTGGCACTGGTCCTGGATTTAACAAAGCACATCCCAGACCTTAACCAGTGTAATTTCCAGTCATTGCCATCACATCTTATCTCGTGTCTGTGTGCACTTTGAGGGCCATACAGCATCTTCCAGAGGCAATTATATTGTTTTCTTTGTTTTTCCGCCTATATCCATAAATCTTTATTGGTTTCCTCCTCCTCCTGTGCTTTGCAGGAAATAGGTTGTAGTCCATAGAACTGAGAGGAAATTACTGTATAGTTTTTGATGCCAGACAAACTTGGGTCAAACTTGTCTTTACTGAAAATGTTTATACTTTTTAAAAATTAAAGAGCCTGATGTGTGTCTCAGTCAGTTTTACATCAGTATATTGCCGTTGATTTCACTAGGGAACTCCTGGTTTTACATGTTTTTTTTTGGAATGTCACCTTTCAAGTCCAATGCGGCTCATCTGAACTGGCTGGCACTTTGTGCATTGTTGCTCTCTGATAGCTTTCAAATTTAGCAATCAGCTGCTGAGATGAGGCTACATTTACCAACTTGACTTAATATTTAGTACTATCTAATTAGGCAGATTGGTCTGCTAAGTGGTGAATTTGTGCATGAGCCCTCTCCTCATAAGCAGCTTGAAAAGCAAGGTGTCTGCAGAACATACTGAAAATGTTTCCATAGCTGAGCTAGGTTTTTGGTTATGGAACCAGCATCCTGTAACATCCAAAGCTGTGGGTATTTTGGTAGAAACTAAAGTAAAAAATGTGTGTCATAGGTACAGTATTTTAGTAACCTTTTATTAATTAATCATGAAATCAATAAGTTGTTATAGTTCCAAAAGAAAAACATGTACAGCCTTCGCTGGCAGTGTCTTACTGTCAGGCCAAGTCCTGATTTATTACAATAGATGAGAAATAGTCACTTCTTAACTGCATTTTATTGATAACCATTGTTCAAATGACCTACCATATATTGGGTCTCACAAGTTTGTATATGTCTCAGCACTCGGTTGCACTCCTTTGATATACTTGAGAATGTTCTGAATACAAATATGGTGACTATGGCCGATTGTCATCTGTGGCACCTTGCTACCAAGTGGAAGTAAGACTGTGTCAAGTGTCTTCCGCTTGCATCATGCACAAGTGGGCAGAGTCCTGAACATAGTTCTCAATGGTCAGCGAATAAAGCATGATTCCTACCCAGTCTATCTTGGCGTCACGCTGGATAGAACTCTCGCATAGTATGACAGTCTTACGAAGGGAGGTCAAAACATGCAACAACGAGCTCGGAAAACTGGCCAGAACGACATGGGGTGCCAATGTCCAAACTTTACACACTTCAACCTTGGCACTCTGTTATTCAGTGGCAGAGTAGTGCAGTCCAGTATGGGCTCGCTCATCTCACACAAAGATGATCAATTTACAACTAAATTCCACCATGTGTATTATTTTAGGCACACTTAAATGTATTGCTCTAGCATGGTTACTGGTTCTCTGCAATATTGCTCCACTCAGTGTTTGCAGAGAGGAAAACATAGTAAAGCTTGTGACCAAATTGCTTGATATGCCACATCTACCATTAATTAAAAACTTGTTTAATACACCACATGGTCTTCTGCCCTCATGGTGCGTGTTGTGAATAAGTTTACTGGGTGAGGGATTTACAGTCGAGGATGGATGGCCAAGCTTTATAATCTGCAGAGAAAGTGACAGATAGTTATTTTCTCTTGGACCCCACTCAGTGTCAATCTGGGTTTGATTTACTGCGAAGGCAATGAAGCTGTCTGAACTGGTTTTGTACTGGACATAGAATTTGTGCTGCAGCAGAATGTCTGTGGCATTTCAGAGACAGTCCACTGTGTCAATGTGGGCAGCCACAAACTATGACACATAGTTGAGGACTCCAAAATGACTCAACTTCCTGGCGGTCTTCGTGCCTTGAATATCATGGATAAGAACGCTGAGGCTTGGCTCAACCGGATGCCATACGCCAAATAAATAATTGATAGGCATTATTTATCTCTTTATTTTTCTACCATATTGAAAGTAGCATGGTAGAATGATAGAGAATATCTGAGAAAATGGAGGCATTGTTTGAATGTAAATGTGTAACGTCTTTTTACATGAGAAGTTCAGACCTTATATAATATACCATAGTTACATAAATTCCATCCCAGTCCCAAAATCTTATCTCACCTTGTACACCTTTCAAATACTGTCACTGTGCATCAGGAACAGAATCCTAATGCAGTTTGAAAATAGAAACCAATCCTATCCAAGGGCCAGGAATCCTTGTTTTAAAATAGCGTAAATCATTGTTTTCTGCTTCTAGCAGCTTGTCCAGATCCTGGTTTCTAAAATCATGTGGGAAAGATGGTAGTTTGACAAACCAGTAAATATGTTTTTGTGGTACATAAACCTTTCCCAGTTTTTTTTTTTCTGAACCATGGATCAGAAATAGAAATTGTCAAGCTCTGCATGTTTATCACCTTCCATAGTATGCTCCTCCCACATCAGGGCTGCCCGGGGGTGGGGGAGGAACTGGGGCAATTTGCCCCAGGCCCCGGATCCTGCAGGGGCCTCCACAAGAAGATAGTATTCTATAGTATTGCAACTTTTTTCTATGGAAGGGGCCCCTGAAATTGCTTTGCCTCAGGCTCCCTGAATCCTCTGGGTGGCCTTGTCCCACATAAACATTTTTGTTTAAAGTTGACGTGGACAATATCTATCACAGAGCTAGATTCCTGTACCAATGAATGAATTATGCTAATGATTAAATATGGATCTTGTCTTGGAGACTGGGGACTGGAGTACAAGGTCTTTCCAATTTGTATTTCATTGTTATGAAAATAATAATGAAAGTCTTTCTGTTGCACCCACAGCACTAAAGATGTGGCACTATAGAGTATTTAAAGATGAATGAAACTATGCAGCAATTTATGCTATCAGTCATTTCATTGCAAAGCATATTACTATGATATTTATAAACTGCCTTTAAATGTCCTTCTGCAAAAATGTGAAAAGGAAGTTACTATCCTACATAAGGAAAATCCTGGAAGTAGTACGCTGTGTATCTGGCTGGATGGCACACTGGAGTCTATGTGGAATCAGGGAAGAAATCTTTTCTCCAGGCTCTAGCATGACTGCTGCTATATTCTGGTTTCTCCATCTGTAAAATGGTGGTAATAATTTTTATTATGAGCAAAATCTGAAAATCTGTAGAATTTAAGATGGTCCACAGTGCCATGTTGGATAGCTAGCTAGGTAGCTATGACTATTCTCATTTGCAGTTTGTTGAACATTAATATATTGCTAGAGCTATGGAAGTAACTAATTTTTTGGCTTGTTGCAATTTTGAGAAATGGAAAAAAAAAATTCTTTTGGATCAACCCAAAACTGACAATTTTCAGAATTTTTGGCCAAAAATTCTGAAAAAAAAAATTATTTTGGGTTGAACAAAATGTTTTATTTGGATTTCGGGCGTTCTTACTGTTTTTTGATAAAAGCAAAGGAAATTTTGAACTGAAGGGCTAGATTCACCAAGGGGCTTAGGAACCATTCACAAAACAGAGGTGATGGTGGGGGTAGTGATGCCCTCCTTGTACATAATATCTCATTGTCTAAGGCACTCACCTTGGAAATGGGAGACCCAGGTTTGAGTCCCTGCTCTGAAGAAGGGATTTGATCCCCCCAGTGAATGCCCTAGCCACCAGGTTATTTGCTATTCTGGCCTGAGTCTCTCTGTTTCTCCTATTGAAGCTGTTCCAAGATGTGTAAATAATAAAATATTAATCGAAGTAGGAAATAGAAACCAGGTGTCCCTGCTCCGGGTGAATGCCCTATCCACTAGGCTCCACCTCCTCTTCCATTTTATCGATAGCAATTAAGTCCCTTCATGAATCATGCTTGAAAAATCAAAATGTTTCATTTGGGAAGTGTCAAAATGAAACGTTTCAACATTTGTGGGGAAATTTTTATTTTTTGACTGAAACAGTTTGGCTTCATTCACCAAATGTTTTGGACGAAAAAAAAGCTTTTGGCCAAAAAATGTCACTTAACTGTATTTGTTGCTCACTAATTTCCATTTGATAAATGTCATGAAATCAGGTAGTTTGGCAAAGAGCTTCTGCGTACAAATGCAGATTTTTGAATGAATGCAGAAATGTAGTCTTAAATGATCTGGGCATAACTAATAAAAGTCTCTTTAAAATGTGATGCTTAAGTGACTAGGCTTAGATATTTTTATGGCAAAATAGAGAAGAGAAAAGGAAGTGGTATGAAAAACTAAATTCTGTATTTTCCCATAATATTTCATTCCAGAGCAACAACATTCTACACTTGATGTCCTCAAGAAATCCCCAAATCCACCTACCTTCTTTGCTGCAGCCACACTTAGTGCCATGCTTAATGGAAGTGATGAAGTGTATGCAAATTGCATGGTTGTGGATCAAGTAAGATAGTCTTGCATCTTTGTGCTCTCAGTACACTGCTGTTCATTGTCTCCCGGTAAAATATATTATTTGAATTTTAGTAAAATGTGGTTCAATCGGTAGAGCCTTCCAGTGATTTATGTTTATAAATATTACATATGTTTATTAGGACAGTCGATTTAATCACAGTTCATTCATGCAATTAACTCAAAAAAGTAATCGTGATTAAAAAAAATTGCGATTAATCGCAGTTTAGTTGCACTGTTAAACAATAGAATACCAATTGAAATTTATTAATTATTTTGGATGTTTTTCTACATTTTCAAATATATCAATTTCAGTTACAACACAGAATTCAAAATGTACAGTGCTCACTTTATATTATTTTTATTACAAATACTTGCACTGTAAAAATAAAAAGAGAGAGTATTTTTCAGTTCACCTCATGCAAGTACTGTAGCGCAGTCTCTTTATCCTGAAAGTGCAACTTACAAATGTAGATTTTGTTTTGTTACATAACTGCACTAAAAAACAAACGGTGGATTTGATTTAAATCAAATTGATAATGATTTAAATCACTAGTCAATAAGATACAATTTAATCCTTGATTTCTACATAAAAGTCCATTCTTGTTGGTTGTTATACATATTCTTCACAACTCAGAGATAGATGTAAGTTTTATTTTTAGAGGGTACACACTATACATTTTTAAGTGATTTATTTTGAAAACTTTCAGATTAGTTTTACAGCTATATCAGAAAACAAATGTTTGGTTATTTCATTTACCAAAAGTAACTGAAGCAGATATTTATGAAGTCATTGAGAGGTGAACAATCTCCAGTTCAACAGGTTAATCATTAATATTTGGAGGAATTTCTTGCTGTGCTGTATTATGAGGAGAACATCACCAGACAGACATTTAAATTGTTTTATTTCACTAAAACAACAATGGATTTTTTTCTTCAACAGCAAGCATATAATATTTTAACAAAACAAGCATATGAATTTTTGAATTTAGGTAAATATTCAAGTTTTTTAAAATCAGGTTTGTTTTTGTTAAAATTGTTTTTAACTAAAATGGTTAAATGAAATAATTAAAAAAACCAAACAAACCTAAATTGACTATGTCAGCCAGGTCAACATGAGAAACTTAAAATATTGGCTTCTGCAGCCAACTCGGTCGTCTTCACCTTCATTTTCCTGTTTGTTCATAATCTGGAGAAGAAAAACAAGCTTTCCTGCTTTTTCAAGTCCCAAATGATTTCTCAATTTGGAATGAATTAGTCCAAAGAAGGAAATGTTCTTTCTACACTGGCAGAAGAGGCTACTGCTATTAAAAGTGAGATTATCACTTCAACAGTCTCTGAATCCAAATGCTTAAGTGACTTCCACCAGTTCACTGGTGTGACTTTCTTTAAAACATCATCAGCAAACATATATTTCTTGACTGGTTCACCCTTAGCTCTGAAGTTTATTATAACTGACATTATGGAGGGATGATTGCTGGATGTCCATGTCATAGCCAACTCTTCTTCTTCACCAGTTCAGGTTTGACCCTGGTACCGGTATTGAGAATATTTGCAAGAAAATGAGATGGAGATAGTGCTTGTCCCATTCGTTTTTTTAATGCTTGTAATTTAACTCTGTCATTGCATATATCTGTTTTTAAGATCTCACTCAGTTCCTTCCAAATTTCAACAACGTCAGCAATAAAACAGCTATTTCCTTGCATTTTGTTCAAGGCTCCAGAAATAGGCTTCATGGTACTCAGCATGTATTCAACATTTCTCTTAAGCTCAATGTTGAGAACTTTGGCTGTGACAGTGCCATCTGTTTTTTCACAATTTTGGTCATAAACTCATCAAATTAGATGAATTCTTGATATAGTGCTCTACCAAGTTCCACCGCATGTCTTGTGGGAGAGTTAGCTTGGTTCCTCCCACTTTTTTCAGAGCAGCTGCTGCAAAGTGGTTCTTTTGAAAGTATTTTGCAGTTTCAACAACATTAGCCTTTATTTCTGGAACACTGAAGTCTCTGGCTAGGAAGTGCATCTAATGAGCACTGCAACAGTATGTTGTTAGCTTGGGACTCTCGTCTAAATTTCTTTTCATCTTGGATACATTTGCAGCATTGTCTGTGACCAAGCTGCATACTAGACATTTGAATTTTTTTTCACAGTTTGTTACAGCTTTTACTGCTACTTCTTAAAAGTATTCTGCTGTTCGTGCATTTTCTGATGTATCAGTTGTTTCTGTAAGGAAGACATTCCCTTCTTCTGTTGTCACACAAGCATATACAACAGGATCATTATGGATATTGCTCTACCCATCAAGACTCAGGTTAACAATTTCATCCTCTAAACCTTTTGCACACTGCTCAAGTTCTCTTTCATACACTTTATCCAGCAATTTACCTGTGACATCTGCTCTGTTGGGTGGACTGTATCCTGGTCTTAATGACTGAACCATGTTAATGAAGTGTGGGTTCTCAGTCATACGGAAAGGAGAGTTTGTTGTTAAAACAAGCTGGGCAATTTTTTCATCAATTACCTCTTTTTGTAATCTGGTTCTTATTGCAAACTTATCTGTGGTTGTTTCTGGATGATGGGGAATTTTTTTTTTCTTTTTGCTACAGGTGATATACTGTGGCTGTAACATACATGATGTGATTGAAACACTATCATTGGCAGATAACTCTGAAACTATAGAAAATGATGGTGATCTTGAAGGTGGATAGTGTATGTTCAGAATCCTGTATGTTGAGGATGGATTCTCCTAAACAAAATAAGTCAATGCAGTTATTTAATTATTATTACCATACTGATCATTTAGTATTACTGATTGCATTCACTGACACTCAGTACAACTTTAAAGGTGAAATTGTAAAAGGAAGATCTATTTCAGATATTTATTTTTTTTTATCACAGCTGCGTCTAAAATGATAGTACCATAGAGTAACAACTATATTTTTTGCTAAAACATGAGAATTAAAGAATAGTCCAGAAGGAAGACAGGCAGTCCTTAGGAAAGAAGTATGAAACAAAAAAGTTTACAGACCTGAAGATCCTGAGTGTTCAGACATGTTCCTTTCATCATCTTCAGTGTAGCTTCCTCCTGAGAAGGAACACTTCTCATGATGATGTTTCATTCAGGAAACCAGGCCTTGCATTTCTTTGTTGCACTCTGTTGGCATTTTGCACACATGCCAGTCTTCCACCCAAGGTAGAGGAACTTCAGTGAAACTATTCCCGAAACTGGGTCTCTATGGCCGCGCCATTATAAGTTTTCCCTTTCTGAGTGAGAAATCGTATGGTATCTCAAAAAGCAATGAGGCTAACACTCAAAGACCTCAAACTTTGGAAATATGCTGGCAAACAGGTTTTACTTTGTTTTCTACTTTGCCTGGCCGCTCCTTTCTCACATTTATCTCCAGATTTTTTCTCCTTGTTCAGATCTATTCCACTCCAAACAATCTTCTCTATTCATTGAACTTTTTTGAAACTTAACGTTTTAGAGAGAGTAAAGGATGTGACTCTGTGTACACAAAAATTGTCAGAGGGACAAATGGGTTGGAGTCTTTGTTGTTTCTCACCTCTAAATGTTGTTTATTTTAAACCATTTTTGTGTTATCAAGCATGTTATCTTGGAGGCACAATCCACAGTGTGGAGGAACTGCAAAAACTTAAAAAGCATCTTCTGAATTGGTAATCTTCTAGACTTGAGCAAACTGGAGGTCCCATTGGGGGAGATAGAAAAAGATTAACCTAAAATTGAAATTCTTACAGAAGCCCCTTGGGCCCCATAAAAATTGGGTTCCTAATCCGTATTGAAACTATTGGGAAAAACTCATCAAACATTAACATTAATATAGTTATTCATTTACTTGTAAAATTAAGAATTTATAATTCCCTAGTCCACGATGAGATATCTGTTGAAGGCGTATTAGTATGTCGTAATTAAAAACTGTCTTTTAAGATAGGTTTTTTTCCTCAAAAAAAAAATCCGGATTTTATTTAAAAATCCAAATTTTTTTAACTTTCTTTTTTAAAAATAATTGGTTTTTATCCACCCTGAAAACACAAAAAAAAAAATGTTAAAAACTTTAGAGTCTACAAAGTGTCCACTCAGTCCTCGCTGCCCTTGTTTCAGCCAATCCTCAGGGACAAAAAAAACAAGTTTGTTTACATTTACAGGAGGAAGATAATTGCTCCCTCTTCTTATTTACAATGGTCCACCTGGAAAAGTGAAGAAAAAAACTGGCTACGTTCATTATTAGCAAACTTTGGTAGCCGGCATTGCAAGTAATTTACTGCCAGATATTACTAAACGGTTTGTATGGCCCTTCATTGCTTTTGGCAACCATTCCGGAGGGCATGTTGCCGTTGCTGATGACAACTTTTTAAAAATATAATGTTAATCAAATTATGTGACAACTCCTTGGGAGAGATTGTAAAGTGCTCCTGCTCTGTGTGTTTACCTGCAATTCTTGCCATATTTTCAGGTTATAGCAGTCTTGGATGATGGGACTCAGCATATTGTTCAGGTTTTAAGGGAAAACACTTTCACTCAGATGTGACAAAATCTTACCAAAAGGAAGCTTACTAAGTGTGAGATTTCTAAAAACTAGCTTACAGCACTTCAACCCAAAAGGTTTAAGAATTTCTTTGAGCAGTGCCTTACAAAATCTGAGGTAGGGATGGAGGTATGAGGCTGCTTACAGAAGTCTTAAAAGAGCAACATTCTGATGTGGAAACTACAGAATCTGAACAACCAAAAAAGAAAATCAACTTTCTGCTGATGGCGTCTAACTCACGATGATGAAAATGAACAAGCATTGGTCTGTACTGCTTTGGATCGTTATCAGGCAGAACCTGTCATCAGCATGGACGCATGTTCTCTGGAATGGTGGTTGAAGCATGAAGGGACATATGAATCCTTAGCGCATATGGCACATAAATATCTTGTGACACCAGCTACAACAGTGCCATGCAAACGCCTGTTCTCATTTTCAGGTGACATTGTAAACAAGAAGCGGACAGCATTGTCTCCTGCATGTGTTAGCAAACTTATTTGTCTGAGCAATTGGCTGAACAGGAAGTAGGATTGGGTGGACCTGTAGGCCCCAAAGTTTGACATTGTTTTATTTTTGAACGCAGTTATTTTTTTGTGTCTAATTCTACGTTTGTAAGTTCAACTTTCACGATAAAGAGATTGCACTACAGTGCTTGTATTAATTGAAAAATACTATCTTTTGTTTTTAAAGTGCAAAATTTATAATAAAAATAAATATAAAGCAAGCAGTGTACACTTTGTATTCTGTGTTGAAATTGAAATGAATATATTTGAAAATGTGGAAAACATCCAAAAATATTTAAATAAATAGTATTCTGTTGTTTAACAGCGTGATTAATTTTCTTAATCACTTGACAGCCCTAATGTTTATGTAATAACTGCAACTTTGTTCCCTTATCTGCTGTCATTCTGAACTCATTTATTAGATGCTTTTAATAAACAAAATAAGGTTTACGAAAATGGAAATATTTAGCTTTTTTTTGGTTTTGTTTTCTATGAGCTGAACAGCTCTTCTTTGATTATTTGCACCTAAATTCCCTCTTATCTAAAACAGGGTCTTGTTTCCTCATGTTTAATTAACAAGTCCCTCAATGATCAGTTCAACAGGAATAAAAAAGAAGACAAACCAATGTCCAATTGTTGTTACAGGGCACCATAAAGTTGGAAGTGCTTTCTGCCAGATGTGATGTAAAACTGAGGACTTGGCCACTTGTGATTATTAACTGTGCTATATTACTTATCACAAAGGAGACTAGCTCCAGTAGATTCTGGCCAAACTACATTTTGGGTAATTGCATCCTACCTATCCAAATTTTCCCCACAATCTCAATTCAGAGTTCTGGTCTTCCTCACTTCTTGTCCTACCGTAAACTGTTGTGGATAGATGCTATGTATTGTAAAACACCTGCCAACTTCCAGCAAGAGTTGGCTGCATTTCAGTGGTGGTAGAAGTGATCCTTGTGCAGTAGAACCTCAGTCACAAACACCAGAGTTATGAACTGACCAGTCAACCATGTACCTCATTTGGAACCAACATACGCAATCAGGCAGCAGCAGAGACCTCCCACCCCCCCCAAAAGACAAATACAGTACTATACTGTATTAAACATAAACTACTTAAAACAGAAGAAAGTAAAGGAGCATTTTTCTTCTGCATAGTAAACTTTCAAAGCACTATTAACTCAATGTTCAGCTGTAAACTTTTGAAAGAACAATCATACCATTTTGTTCAGAGTTACGAATATTTCAGTTACAAACAACCTCCATTCCTGAGGTGTTCATAACTTAGGTTCTATTTTATACATATATAGAGAGTAAAATATATTTTCTCTCTCTCTCTCTCGTGTGTAAAATAGTTTGGGATCCTTCAGGATGAAAGGTAGCATATAAATGTAAGACATTATTGTATACTATTAAGTGAAAATCTTGGAAGAAGGCAGAGATATTGAAAGTGCATCTTCATATTCTTTTTCGTCTTACTGAAACATTCACCCATTGCATTAAAAGCTAATACTGTTCTTTGTGACAGACACAAAACACGTAGTTAAGGCCAAATTTTCTCAACTGAAGGTCAGTCATGACCTAAAATGTCCAATAATGCACCTTGATTGCCACAATTCTGTATAGAATCATAGAATATCAGGGTTGGAATGGACCTCAGAAGATCATCTAGTCCAACCCCCTGCTCAAAGCAGGACCAATTCCCAACTAAATCATCCCAGCCAGGGCTTTGTCAAGCCTGACCTTAAAAACATCTAAGGAAGGAGATTCCACCACCTCCATAGGTAACCCATTCCAGTGCTTCACCACACTCAAAGTGAAAAAGTTTTTCCTAATATCCAACCTAAATCTCCCGCACTGCAACTTGAGACCATTATTCCTTGTTCTGTCATCAGGTACCACGGAGAACAGTCTAGATCCATCCTCTTTGGAACCCGCTTTCAGATAGCTGAAAGCAGCTATCAAATCCCCCCTCATCCTTCTCTTCTGCAGACTAAATAATCCCAGTTCCCTCAGCCGCTCCTCATAAGTCATAAAACTACCACTTTTATGTATGCAAATTGAATAACAGCACATGCAAATGGCTAATTAGGTGAGTGAACAGCCATTTGTATCTGTGTTTATCCAAGTTGCACATATTATCATGATAATTCCATGTTCAGTCACAGATGCACTGTGGCATGTGCATATTCTTGGGTGGGTGGTCACAGGACTGAGCTTCTACCCTTTGACAGTTTAACTCATAATAATATATCAGAAAGTTGAATCTTGCTTGGGCCATATTCTCCTGTGGGATCTGTACAACAGGACTTAAACTTGATATTCTTCTCTGCTAATGTATGTGGAATGTTCATAGTTGCAATATGGCAGTACTGTCCAGACATTGTATTGAAATGTAGAACTGATGTGTAATATCTGAGAGGAGAATTTTACCCTTCTTGTACATGATTTGCTTAGTACAGCAAATGATACCAGGTTTCTGACAGATTAATATCTTTGAATATAGAAACAGGACTTTTATAAAAATCTTAGGAGTTCCATTCATGGTTTATTAAGAGATGACTCTACCTTACGACAGCCTCCAGAATTGGATGAGAATAAGTCAGTTGGCTAAAACAATAGAGCTTTTCCCTTTTGAAACTCTCAATGCTTTTGTTCTTTTTGGTTATATCTGCTCTTTCTAGAGGTGCTGAGCTACAGCCAGATGTTGGCTACACATTTATCCTTTCAAGAGTCTTCCATTTCTAACTAAGCAAGGACTGACACTTAACTGTATGTTACTGTCCTTTGCAGAAGTGATACATGAAAATCTACCTTGGTTTCTAAAGGAGTTATATAGTCGCCATTACTTACCAAGGTCCAAATCATGGTCCTTGCACTGAACCCGAGTAAATGTAGCTCCAGCTGCCATTCCCTTCTACATGTGAGGGTAGGGGTATACCATATGCACAAGCTACAGGAGCGACACCCTAGTTGCTTGATGGTGTTGGGATAAAGATTCTTTCTCCCTTCTAAGTCCTGGAGAAGCACTGTGGCAGGTCATGTACAGGGTCTGTCCCTAAACGTACAGGCTTTGTGAAACTGTTATTGGGAAAGACACATGCCTACCTTGTAAGCTGCTTGTTCCATATGAAATGACTCAGTGTTTTAACTCTCCCCAAATAACCCTGAACACTAGACTATATTATGGGCTACTGGGCTGCACAATCTCAGCTTAAGAAACAAACAAAGCTGCTGTTAAGGTGTAAAGTAAATTGTGAGTTATTGCATATTATAAACTGGATGAAACCGAGTGGGAAATCCATTAGACAAGTGGTTTTCAACCTGTTGTCCATGGACATCTAGGGGTCTGCATTGTATGTCTAAGATTTCCAAAGGAGTCTGTACTTCCATTCGAAATTTTTAGGGGCCCACAAATGAAAAAAGATTGAAAACTGCTGCATTAGACTATGAGATTCCAACCCATCACTCTTGTAATTATGAAAGAATGACCTGGAGTCCTGAAAAACTTATTAGTCATATTAGTTTGTCTCCAATTTCTGTGCCACAGAAAAGTAATCAAGGAAAAAATGGTGGTACAAAGCAGTGTAGTTTGAAGAAAGATCAGTATTCTCTAGAGATTCATTGTTATTTACTTTTCGCTAGCATTAATACGTATCTACCTCATGTTCCAGGTTGGAGATTTGGATGTTAACTACATTAACACAGACAGTGTCACCACTGAAACCAGCACAGATCAGACCCACTCATCCCTGACACCCAAGAGCTCATCATCTGCCTCACTTAAGGAAAGCAACCAATATATTTATGCAGAAAATGAAGATAGCCAAATGGCAATTAATAACGTAGACAGCGTAGGCTCACAGCCTTTCACTTCACCTTCAAATATGTATGCAGCAGGTTCATATCTACCACTCAAGGCTCGTGGGTTTAATAAGGAACGAAGTCAACTGTATGCTGACATGAAAAAAAGAAGGTATGGAGTTGTTTTGAAGTATTGTCCGGAAAAGACTAAAATGTAATATGTTTTATTTTACACAAAAACACACACACACGGTATTGCATGGAATTATACTGTAAGGGTGGGTTTCCATGACTTTGAGAAGAAGTGCATAGAGCAGCTGGGAGCACAGTGCCAGGCATGGTAACAATGTACAGCTCAATCAGAACAGCTTGGTAAATAGCTCTGCAGCCTGTGCTATAAATGTTCTTCTTGAATTGGCCTATGGAGTCACATGAAGACCCATTAAAACAAATTGTAACTAAGTATATTTTAGTTCAAAAAAATAAAACAAAACCTGGAATATTAACATCTCTGCTGAGAGAAAATCTAAAGTATCTTCAGAAAAACTGTTCTGTGGTCACTTATATCCCAAATTTTGTGTGATGCTTTATTTAGTTCTGTATTTTTATAATGTGGTTATAAAGAGTTGTTTTGGTTTTTTTCCTGTTTTTCTTTGGCTTTTGTTTCTTACAAACTGTAAGCAGTGTCTAAACGACTTCATACTTCTTGGCCTAAATTGTGGTAGGGGTTGCAAAATGAGACACCTGCTAGAAAAACAGAACCAGGTAACTATTAATTGTGTGAATTTTCACTGAGAAGTTTTTCATGTCATAAACCGTGAAAGTGAAGCATAAGCCAATTTATAATTGTTATTCTCCACTAAGGGCCTGTTCCAAACAGACACTAAAGGAATTGTGCATTCCTGAATGCATATGACTTTTTCAGATTGCCAGTAATACCATGAACCCAAATCTCTGGTGTGTTCAGCCTGCTTTGTGCTGCTCCGCTGGTAAAAAGCAGCCCTAAACTCAACAGGTGCAGCCACTGGAGGATTCGCCTACAAGCAGCTCTATGTTATGGTGGGAATAGGACCTGCTCCAGGATTGGGAACACAAAGATGCACCACACGCATCACATTCTTTCTGAGCTGTGCTTGGTGTTCCCCAGCTGCAGCGCAGGATTTGTCCTCTATTTTAATGTCTGCTTCAAAATTATCCCTCCCTAAAACATTCATCAAGAGTTTTTCCTGAGTACAGATTACAGGACCAGATCAGGTATGAAGTAATACTACAGTAAAATAATATAAATTTGCAGTTAAATAATATCCTCATTCAAGGACCTCAGAGTGCTTGGCAAACATTAATAAATCTTCAACACCTTTGTGTAGGTCCTATCTATATTGCAGAAATTTGTGCCCATGCAACTCCTAGTGCAAGATACTGTAATAAGCCAGGATAGACTACGTTCTGCTTCACATGGGTGCAGTGTGTCTACATAAAGTATTTGCATGGTGTAACTTCATCATCATGGTTTCAGTGATGATGTTTTTCTCATGTAGACAGGGCCATAGGTAAGTATGGTTATCCCCATTTCACAAATGAGGAAACTAATACACACAGAGCCTAAGTAACTTGTTTTTCCAATATCACATGGCACATTCATGGCAAACGTGGAGATGGATAACATCCAGAAGTCCAATGATAAAACAGCTTTGGACTGTGTTGAAAAATAAATCTTTTAATTAGGTGAATTTTAATGCTGTGTGAAGGAGTTACAATGCTACTATTCCCAGCTTGGATCTGTAGTTACTGAGAAATACCATGCAAATTCTAAACGTTTTGTCCTGGAAGATTGGAATGTTATTGCAAGCAGTCAGCCATTCACTTCAGTCACATTAATAAAGAAACCATGAGTTTATGTATACAGATAAAAGGACAAAAAGATTACAGAGAAACACCCCTGTGGTGTTGATACTGCTAGGAGATCTCATTGTAATGTTATATTCAAGACCATCTGCAAATCAAACATTCTCTAATTGTTTTCATTTTTGATTTCATGAGGATTGGGGTTTATAAGCTTTGTCGTAATCCTTCATTTTTCTATCTTTAAAAAAAAGGAATAATTTATACACCTTAAAATCTGACTTACTCAAAAAGTGGCTTCTAGGAAACTGCTCCAGCATATCTCTGCTTTATGTATATATCCTGGTGGATTTTTCCTTCCACCTTCCATTCATTCCCATATGTTGGAGAAAATAATCTGAGAATTGCCACATTATATAGGCTGTTCGCACTTTCTCTTATCATGCAACTTCTCGCTTAAACTTGACTTTGAAATTCAGAAGCGAAAAAGGAACAGATATCGAAGACTCTGTTTACTCTGCAAATGCATTCAGGTAAGGACCCCTGGTTCTGAGCCTCTTGTATCTGGGCCTGATTACAACATGACCATGTTTTAAAGTATAGACAAGATGCAACTGGAATAAAGCCATGGGCATGATAAGCGGAGACCACAGAGCTGAGAGAGGACTAGAGCATGACTAATCCAAGCACCATTTACTAGACTGTTTTCTTTGCTTGTTGTATTAAGTTTGAAAGGTTGGTAATTAGATTGCTTTACATTCCATACATTTTGTTGTATGCTTTAGTTCTAGTCTTGATGACCTTGAAGTAGACAGTGGAAGTGAAGGGATTTCTGACAGATCCCATATTCGCTACCCTTCCCTCAATTCTTCAGTGACCTTGGCTGGCAGCAGGCATGAATTAGATTCTTCTGAGACAAGCACTGATCTGGATTATAGCATTCACAAGATGGACTCTAACAATCTGCAATCAAAGGTATTTGGATATCATTTTGGTTTTGTTTATTTTGCTTTCAGCTAAGTTGTTGAAAATATATAAGAATTTGTATTTGAAGGGCCACATTCACCTCTCAGTTAAATTAGTATAAATTCAGATTAACTCCATAGAAGTCAACAAAGCTTTTCCCAATTTACACTGGTATAACAGAGAGGAAAATTTTGTATTCTCTATGGCACAAGAGGAAGGTTAGTGTCTTTGCAAACAAGTATTTTTAAAAAGGACAGTCATGGAGTTGGCTGAATTTTATACGCTGACTAGTACAAGCTCCTTTTTCCAGTAATGCTTCCCACAGATATTCTGGCTACTGTAACTTCATTGAACCTTTGGCTATTTCTGGAAACATCAAACACATACACAGAGTTCTTCTCTCTTTTATTCAGAGACATGAGATATATTTTTATTTTTTCAAACAGATAAAAAGTCCTGGCTGCCACTGGGTTTTACCTGATTTTCATGTAAGGGGAGGAGGAAAGATTATACCAGAGGAAAAAACTTTCAACTACCAAACCTAAATGCAAGAGAGCTATTTTTAAAAAACACTGGTTTCTTTCTATCAAGGAGTTTAACAAAATTCTCAGTTGAAACATAAATGCTTTTCCCCCCAGAGGTTTTCCAACCTGCTCAGTAGTATTTATCCTGCAAATCAACATACTGTGTTCACAATATTTTGGAACTCAAGGCTGCTTCAGCAAAGTTTTTTGCAACATGGAACGCTCTTTGCTGCAAGTGCACGATGGAAATTCCCGTTAGTATTTCTAGGTCAGGTACATTGTGAGCAATGCATTTGTAAGGCAATGTCAGTGCTATCTGTGCCAATGATTTCAAATGATCATCCTCAGTAGGGGTGAAAAGTAGTTCAGTTTTCATGCAACAGTGACTCAGTCACATAGTGTCCTCTTTGGAGAAACGACTGCACTTTATACTGCATAGACTCATTGTTGGTGTCATGATGCAAGCTTCCATTTGATAGAGTGCAGACCATCATTATTGTTTCTTTCAGAGCCTTTAAAGTTGACTTCAGATCTGGAACTGAAACAAACATAATATTGTTTTATCTGTGAAGCCACCTGTGCACTTATCATGTCAATAACATCTGCATAGTAGTGAAAATATAGGGTTTTTTTTTTAATGCAAGTCCCAAGTATTTAATGAACCACAAAAATCAGATGATGTTAGTTTGATTTAAATTCTCAAAAGAAATGGGCTTTGCACAGGTAATTGTGACTTTGCTTTCAAGGCATATCAATAACGGATCACTAGCTGGGGTAGGAGATTTCCACTCATGGTATCCAGGCACAGTTAGATAAACATAAGGGAAAGGGGAGAGAGACGTTAATTCCTTCCTCTGGAATATCCAGATCATGGCTGGAGACAGACTACTGGGCTAGATGGAACACTGGTTTGTTCTGCTGTGAAAATGCCATGTTCAAGTACCGTCAGAAAAAGGTAAGGGAGATAACTGGCCGTCTGATATAGTAGAAAAACAGTACTGGTCAAACTTTGGTCCCCATCAAATTGAAATAATTTAGGATTTTTCTTGCTCTAATTTGCGCACACACACTTTCCTGTAACACCAATTGCCTTTCCTTAACATTAGTGTGCTTTTCCCCTTCATTTTTATTTCTTCTAGGAATCGTTACTTTCTGGAATCCGGTCACGCTCTTATTCATGTTCTTCACCCAAAGTTTTATTAGGGAAATCTCGCTTTGCACGTGACTTCACAGTGTGTGATTCAAATGAAGGTGAGCATTAATTCTACTCCATTTGTGTGTATGGAATGCCACAAACTCCATGCTTACTACAGGCCAAATGCTCACTTCTTTACGCAGGTCTGGATTGTCTCCCTGGTATCCATGTGAAAAGTGGTCCCCTAAGTGTGCAGCTCTCCATCAGCCCATGTGGAAGTGGGGCTTAGCTGCCTCCATATCATCCCTCCTGACCCTTCAAAGGGCACTCTGTAGGTTTAGAGTCTGCAGTGTGGGAGGGCATAGAGACAAAGCTGCAAGGGAGAACTGGGCGATCTGGAGTTGTGGCTAGGAGGGAGATGCACGTTGCCCCTGCTCCAGCCCTGCAGAGTGTAGTCAGAAAAGATAAGGCAGCCTAGGACACAATTTTCTTTTCCAGAGTCCAGCAGAGAGGCCAAACTTGGTGCAGAGGCACAGGCCCTCTGTGCACAAGTTCCCTGTATCCTGCAGATCCTTGGGAATCTGTGAGGTTTGTGTGTAAGCTGGGAGCCTTTTCCACAGGTAGGGGAGCAAACACCACCCTCTTCATGGGATGATGTGTGAATTTATTGTGAGGGGATTCTCACAAACCTGCCTTCCCTCTGTTTTTATTCTGCATGTTTTATCATGGTAGGGATAATCTGATTCTCTGCTCCAATTCAGTCCTAATTCAGACAGATTTATATTAAAGTTAATAGGTGTTTTCCCATCCTTGAGAACTGATGAAAACTTGTAAAAACCTTATAACATAGCCCCGTGTTACATAATTGACTGTTCTGCTTATGTGCTGCCTGCAAGATGTTAAAAACTGTTTCTAGCAGCCTTCTATTTAAGGGTTTTTTGTTCATTTGCTTGTTTGTTTTTAAGTTTAGCAAACAACCCAAGCCTTCTTTGGAGAAAGCTATGTAACATGCTACATTAGAAATCCATAAAATGATATAAAGTGTGAGATATGTACTCAGACTTATTCATGATCACATCTCTGAAAAACAGTTCATTTTCAATAGAATTCATTTTCTTTGTTTACTTTTGGAATAAGAACAAACCTTATTTTCTTCCAAAAGGAATTCTTACTTCAAGCTGTAAGCATGAGAAAATATGGGCTGGAAATGGTTGTGTATTTTTTTTTCTAATATGTGCTGCATCATTTAGGTAAAACATCCTTATTAGAGTCATAGACTTTAAGGGTAGAAGGAACCATTATGATCATCTTGTCTGACCTCCTGCACAATGCAGGCCACAGAATCTCACCCACTCACTCCTGTAATAACCCCCTATTGAAGTCCTCAAATCATGGTTTAAAGACTTCAAGGTGCAAAGACAGCACTTAAGCATAACTTTAAGTATGTGCTTAAAGTGAGGCGTATGCATAAGTGTTACAGGGTTGCCCGTGGGGAGCAGGTGGGGCAATTTGCCCCAGGCCTTGGGCCCCGCAGGAGCCCCCATGAGAGTTTTTCGGGGGCCCTGGAGCAGGGTTCTTCACTCGCTCTGGGGGCTCCGGAAAATTCTCGTGGGGCCCAGGCCCTTGGAGCTTCTTCTGCTCTGGGTCTTCAGTGACAGGTCCTGTTTTGGCGGAATTCGGCGTTGGGGGGCCTCCACCACGGGTCTTAGGGGCACTTCGGCGGTGGGTCCCAGAGCAGAAGGACTCCCCGCCCCTGAATTACCGCCGAAGCGGGGCCCCCCCCACCGCCAAAGACCCCAGGCCCCCTGAATCCTCTGGGCAACTTTGCAGTGTTATCCTGAATTGGCTCCAGAAGCTTCTTTATTTTATTTAGGCCTGTATCCTGGGAAGACTTACTCACAGGTTTAACTTGAAGTACCGTTGATTTCAAAGTTAAACACATGTTTAAACCTTTGCAGGACTGGGGTACTTTTCAGATGATGCTTAGTAGCAGAATGCAGAATGCAAAAAACAGCAGCAACAATCTTGGTTAAAATGTAGGTGAACATGTTTTCAAATTTATTGTTTTTTTGTCCCTCAAATCCACATTAAAGCTTTGTTTCTACTCAGAACTCTTTTGTGCACTATCTGCAACATCTGGGGTGTTTACAAGTATTTGTATTGATTTTTTTTTAAATATAACTTTATTTTTAGCAATTTTTCATCCTGCAGATTACCTGAGAAGTCTAAAAAAGCAAACGAGGAACAAGGGTGTATGTCTCATAAGATCTAAAGCCCTCAATTCAGGAAAGCACTTAAGCATGTGTTTAAGTCCTGGTAATGTCAGTGGGACTGCAGCGAATGCGTAAAGTGAAGCACATGGTTAAAGAGCTTTGCCCTAATCAGGCCTAAACCCTGACCTCCTATATAAAGTCAGAGTAATGTCAGTGGGACTGCAGCGAATGCGTAAAGTGAAGCACATGGTCAAAGAGCTTTGCCCTAATCAGGCCTAAACCCTGACCTCCTATATAAAGTCAGAGTAAACTAGTTTACCTGGGGCTTGGGAGAGCTAGAATCATCCTTTTTCCCAAGCTATGGAACACAAATAGTCACTTTGTAGCCCATCAAGGCTGTGGAAGTGTCTGCAGTCATTGTGTTCTTCAAGCATGGGGCAATTCGGCCAATGCATTTGGGTCATCAGTAGGGGTACAATTATGTCATGGAGGTCACTGAATCTGTGACTTCCAGAAACCTCTGTGACATTTTCTGCCCCAGGGCTGGACTGCTGTCAACAGGCAGCCCCACAGCTCTCAGCCACTGCTGATGGAGGCCCCGGGTAGCTCCTAGCTGCTGGGCAGCAGGGGGACCGCAGAGCTCCAACTCCCCATGAGCATCTGGGCTCCCAGCAGGTGCCCAGCTGTGGCACGGCTCCCCCCCTCCAGACCCCCAGCAATACAGCTGCTGCAGCAGCCGGCAAGGGAGGGATGGGAACCCTGCAGCAGACAGGTCACAGGCTTCCCTGGATTTCTGTTTATTGCCTGTGACCATCTGTTATTTTTACTAAAAATATCCTTGACAAAATCAGAGTCTTAGTCATCAGGGATCTGCTGAGCACATTGCTAGTCCTCCTGCCCCATTGTTTCTGTCTCAGCCTCTCATCTCCCACTGCAACATGTTGGCATGGACAGTGCTGCTACATGGAACTACTCTGCAGCAAGCAGAGGAAGCAGAGATTTCCAGGTGCAACTTCTCAGCAGCTGGGAACTCACATGGCTCCACTGCTTTGACATCTTGTTTAGGATTGGGCCATAAATGAGGGTCTTGTAAAATCTGATCTTGTAAATTAAAATCCAGTCTGAGTTTGCTGATTTGCATTTTTGAGTTCAGAAGGATTAGCCCATAATAAGAGAGTTTCGTTCTTGCATCTTGAGGTACAATCTAAAAGTAGGAAATGCGCTGCCTACTGCCATATCAATAACCAAAGTTTTTAATACACATAGGAATAAAATGGCTACATACGTGTTTAAAGGAGGATATTTCTAGTATGTAACTATAAAGAATTTGTTCCTGCTGTGTAGATGGTGTGTTCATCAACAGTGGTCGATCCCTTCTCCAGGCTATTTCACTTTCTAAATCAATGTCTCTGCTCCATCCCTGTAGTAAGTACTGCAATGGCTATCTTCATTTTTATGTGGGAACATGGCCTTTATTTCTTCAGAAGAGCATCTTGTTGCACATCTTTGGTCTGACAGCTAACTGAAATGTGATTTGATTCTCATTGTGTACATGATAAAATATACTATCTTACTTGCTGAACTGCCGGGTATTTTCTCATATGGGCCCTTATTCAAGAAGGTACCTAACTTTAAGCATGGACCTAACTTCAAGCATGGGAATAGTCCCATTTAAGTCGTTGGGGCTATGTATGTACTTAAAGTTAGGCATATGTTTGCAGATAATCTCTACAAAACTAAATAACATCTGGTCTTGGAAATAATAGAAAAGAATCATGTATGCGCTTTACAAAGAATCGCTAAAACGCAAAATGAAAGATTGGACCATTAAAAAAAAAACCAAGTTGCTCAGAAAAAGATCAATATTAATTTTCTTTACTTCTTAAAAGCAATTCGTCAGTTTTCAAAGACTGGCATTCTCTGATGTTAACCCAGATCGAAGCAAACTCTGTCAAATACAACCTGTTTAATAAACGATTTGTATTATCCTGGGCAATACTTCTTCTAATAATTTTTGCTTTCTAAATTTCCAACCAACATGCCAGAATATAATGACTGAGCTTACATCCTGGTGGAGGTTATGTGTTTCAAACAAATAAATATCCCAATATAACCACGTTAGTTTTCATTTTTGTGTTTTGTAGAACAACGAGCATACAGCTTGCCAGAGCAGTTGAAGGAAAAAAGGTATTGACACTTGCCACAGATGAATTTCTGCAGTGTAATTTTTATCCATCTACCATTATTTACATGTTAATGCTGCTAGTTAAACACTAGTAGCACACATCTTTGTAATGATCATCGTAATTCAAAAGTAGCGGACTCAAGGAGACCAATAGATCATGTTCTATTTTGGTGCCTTTTTATTAATGAAGTTCAGAATGCTTCTCTAGGTTATTGTTATGCTCCATACTAGTGTGAGAGTTGGATATAATCTATAAAAACGTTATTTGCAACACATTTGTTGTCTGACTGTGCGACTTTAGTGTTCGGCCTTTCTTAAGTCCATTTGGCATACACAACCTTAACTGTCTCTGTTTGTGCAATAGTCTTTACTTCCATAACCACTTACTGTTTGTTGACTATAGTGTCATGCATTTTTCCCTACAACCCTTAAATGTAGTTGTGCTGCATCTACTGTTACTGTATGCTACCCAAAGGAACATGCAAAATATGGGAATATGCATACTGAGAGGTTTGATAACAGTATAATTATGGCAAACTTGTAGTATAGTTCGCATTATGTACAGTACCCATGCATGTGTTCATAATTAGTGTTATTCAGGGACTAATGTCACTTTTTGGTTTGATGTTGACCTTTTTTTATGGTTTAAACCTGAATAGAATCATAGAATATTAGGGTTGGAAGAGACCTCAGGAGGTCATCTAGTTCAATACCCTGCTCAAAGCAGGACCAACACCAACTAAATACATCCTGTGATTGTTAAAAGCATTTGAAGCAGAATATCAGCCAGGTGCTGCTCTGTTTTAAGATGTTCTGTCCAGTGTAATGAACTGTGTTCACTGATTTACATTTTAGGATTCAGGAGGAGGAATGGGATAAGTATATTATACCTACAAAATCTGAGTCAGAAAAATATAAAGTGAGTCGTACTTTCAGCTTCCTGATGAACAGAATGACTAGTACACGAAATAAGTGCAAGGTAATTTTAGATCTACATATAACTAGGTGCTTGTTAGCATAACTGAAATGCATTGTAGCTTGGGATCAGACCTGTCTTGCCTGTTAGGTAAAGGGAAGTGGCTGATTTTTCCAATTATTTAAACTGTATTTATAAGACATTTTAAATTTAAAACTTATGACAAATATGTTGTCAGTGTCCTTGTATAGACAAACAATATTGTTCATTTTTAAAAGTAACATTGTTTTCACAGTACTGAATTCCCGTGCCACTTTTTAATTATTATTACTCATTCGTGTCTTGTGATTTAGCTCAAGTTTAAATGTCTGCAGTATATTTGGAAAAAGTTTTCTTACTTGATATACAAAAATAGAAGTATTAGAAAGTGTATGTCTATTTTTCTTAGTATCCACAGGAAGGACTTGATTCAGTAGTCTTTACTGTAGCATTTACTCAGTTGAGTAGTCCTGTTGAATTTAATGCATGAGTAAGTGCTGCTGAGCATATGTGAGTTTTAGAATCAAGGACCAAACAAAGTGCTAAATGTAACCACAAAATTAGTTGTGAAAAGTAAATCAGATACTTTCAGTGTTTCATTTTTAATTATCTAAAGTCTAGATTGTGCAAAGTACGTCTATGCTGGTGAGCACTTACTCACATAGTAATTCTATTAATGTTAACTGCTGGGACTACTCATATGAGTAAGTGTTGCACAATGTAGCCATAAGGTGCTATCAGTAACGCAGGAAAGGAAACTTGTTTATTTCAAAAATAGATGATTTTTAACCTAAGAATGTCCCTTTGAATACCAAAAATTGAGTTGTAAAAACTAATTTTAAAACCTACCTTTAATTACAGGTGGATGTACTTGTATGTCAGATTAGGTTAATGCAGGCACACATCCCCACTTTCTCAGTTGTTACCAGAGAGAGGAGATAAATATTTTAAAATCCGTTTTTTCTTAAGAGACATATGTTTTAAAGTTACAATATTATGGTGATTATTTATCTATTTTAATCTCTTTTCTTTTGCCTACTCTGTTGGATCTGAAGACAAAGAATAAGGAAGCCAAAGACAAACTGAATAGACATCAGTTTATAACTGGGAGCTTCTCAGGCAGTATCCTGTGTATGGCATGTGACAAAGCCCTCTTAGGGAAAGAGTCATTGCAGTGCTCTTGTAAGTAGCTACGGTCTTTTATGTAGCTTTCATGTAGCTTTTGAAAATCTGCTGCAGGATACTTGCTTAATATTCCATTTCAAGAGCGACATTATCTGGATTTGAAGATGCATACTTCTCTACCTAGTCAGACAGGGTCCCCAGGCCTCAGGGAGAGGGGACAAAGATGATGGCCACTTGCTTCACAAGAGACTCCTGCTAGTTGATTCCTGAAAGAGCCCGGGGGAAAAATAGGAGAAAATTAGAGCCGTATATGTGGCTATTCAGTATGTGGGCCTGAAGGAGGAAAAATGATGAAGTCCCAGATTAGAGTGCGCTACAGTATTTGATCTCTTTCAGTTTCAGGCTTTGAGATCTGTTTTTCCTTTCAGATTGCAATGCAATTGTGCATAAAAACTGTAAGGATTGTGCTCCTGCATGTACAAAGGTAACTTTCTATGCCTTATTGTTCTTACAATGGTATTGTGTATATTCTGTCTCTCTTATTTTTTAAATCAATCTCTATAGTTTCTTCTGTAGTGATTAGCATATGCTGTACTTATTCAAAGTGTTTGAACAGTACCTTGTCTTTGTAGGCTGCTTCATAATAGGTTCATGTTGATTGACTGACTTGTGATATAGAGACTTAGAAATAATTAGTTACTAAAACAAACAGGATGCCACAAAATGAAGCTGAGAAAGAAAACAGTGCAGAAATGATCCAACCAAGTGTCTGTACACAAAGGGCTGAGGGAATGTCAAATAAACATCTAACACAACCAATAGCAATAAACAGTGTCCTTGAGCAAATACTTTATAAAAGGAGTGAAAACAGGTAGGGTCACTTCCTTTATATCTCTGGAGGGTTGCAGGATAAATTGGGATATGTAGTTTGATTTGCATTTCTAAGGTGTACTTAAATGGGGCGACCTTGAGGAACCGTTGATTTCCCCTGAGCTATATCATTTCAGTGCTTCTGACAGTTGGCAAAATCATCAAGTGGAGCTGAAGCATAGCGGAGCCCCCTGGAGTGTAATAACCAACATACTTCAGTAGTAACCCCCAATTAAAATGAGGGCTCCATTTTCAAAACTATACAGTGAAGAGGGCTTCTGTTTTTTAGTGACTAACAAGTGATTTGCACTGGAGTAAGCCACACCAAGACAAGTCACTTTTCAAACTGTTGCAGTGCATATAAACAAGGGATTTGCACCAGTGTGGCTATACTGGAGTAGCTATTGCAGTGCACAGATCTTCAGGGTAAACATGCCCAACGTTGCACTTATAAAACACGCATTTTTTATTTTATTTTGTCTTTATCATTGTACACCCACTGAATAGTCTCTGGGCAAACTTACAAAAAGGATCTAAAACATAAATTATAATGCTAAATCAGCTGCCTCTTACAGGTACTGCAACTACTAGGACTGATGGATATTTACCAGGAAGAGAGAATATCCCCAACCAATCATCAAGAGGATAAAGAGGGGAAAAACTACTTACTTGCTCTCCTCAAATGCAACACTTGTTTAAGCATATGAGCCTTGTACAATGTAGCAAAGGACACACATTCTGGCTTGGATGTACTAACTTAGAGTCAATTTCCTGCCTCAGGTCTCTTCAAACTCATTTAAAAAGTATAGCCCTACATGTGTAATTGTTTTCTTTAAGCCCTCACAAATCATATGCATGTTGCAAAAGAATAATTCCATAACAACGTAGTAATTTGAAAGAAAATAAATTGAATTAATTTTGTATGATAATGTGGCTGAAATTCAATATCCTTTCACTTTGGTTTGTTTGTCAGTAGCAAAAATTCAGGATCATAATGCAGTTTGCTTGAGGGCTCTTCCAGATGATTATATGAAAGTAGGTTACTGACTATTCAGTGTGTAATTAGCTGTTATTTCATTTTAATAAGATGAAATTCTTCTTTACCAGAAACTCCAAGAGAGATATCATATTAAGACCAGACCACAAGCTGTCCTAACAAGTACGTATTATAGTAAGCAAGCAAGCTAATAGGCATAAATCTGTCATTTTAAAGTTTAATGTGTTGCCTGATTAATAAAATAATAGGGAAAGTATTATTCACAATTTTGTATGTGTGTGTGAGCTCTTTTCCATGTGACTCCCATATCTACAGGAAAACAGGTGCATCTGTTAGTATCTAATACATATAAGGTAGGATTTTCAAAAGCACTCATCTCCCATTGAAGTCAATGACTTCACTGCATATTAAGCAGTGGGGGCTGTTGTTTGTTTGGTTGGAAAAGGTGTGTGCCCCTTTAAGGGATAGAGAGTCAGATAGTGACTTACTGTGGCAGCTTCATATCTGGTTAGCATGGGGATGTTGACGTATTTATAATAATAGGAGATGTATCTCCTAGAACTGGAAGGGACCTTGAAAGGTCATTGAGTCCAGTCCTCTGCCTTCACTAGCAGGACCAAGTACTGATTTTTGTCTCAGATCCTTAAGTGGCCCCCTCAAGGATTGAACTCACAACCCTGGGTTTAGCAAGCTAATGCTCAAACCACTGAGCTATTCCTTTCTCTCTCTGTCCCCTGCCCCAGGTGACTGGAAAGGGGTTGGGAATTATTTTGCCAGTACAGGAAAAGCCCTCTTTTACCTCAACCAGGAGAAGCAACACTCACCCTCCCACCCCTAGATGTAGATAAATACCAGGTTTTGTCATGATCAGCTGTGGGCATTACACTAGTCACTCCTTTCTCTGGGAGCCAGGAAGGAATTTTCTCTCTCTCACTCTGCCAGATTGGTCAAGGTGGGGTGGGTTTTTTTCACCTTTCCCACAGTTATTTGGGGGCTTAGTTTGGGCATAAGTTAATTGAGGGTTAGGCTGTGATGTCACAACTCTTTATATATGCCTGGGGCAGATATCCAGTGCAGGTATTCTCAAAGCTGGTCTGCTGCTTGTTCAGGGAAAGCCCCTGTGGGCTGGGATGGTTTGTTTACCTGCCGCGTCCGCAGGTCTGGCTGATCGCGGCTCCCACTGGCTGTGGTTCACCGCTCCAGGCCAATGGGGACAGTGGGAAGCCGCGGCCAGCACATCCCTCGGCCCGCACCGCTTCCTGTAGGCCCCATTGGCCTGGAGCGGCGAACCACGGCCAGTGGGAGCCGTGATTGGCCGGACCTGTAGATGTGGCAGGTAAACATACCGGCCTGGGCTGCCAGGGGTTTTCCCTGAACAAGCGGTGGCCTGACTTTGAGAAGCACTGCTCTATAGGGAAGGGATACAGTGATCAGACAAAATGGATTGGTAAAGGATTTAAAGGAGGTATTCTTTAAAGGAGCAGAAACGGGGCTGGGGTTGGGGCTCCTATGACTGATACAGCAGGGAGTCAACCCCCTACTCCTTTATACCCTCCCCACCTCATTTGGGCGATGGTTGTGAGTTCCCAACAGGTTGGATGGGGACCAGGATGGGTGAAAGGGGAGGGCTGACAGCAGCACCCTGCCACACTAGGTATGTGTAAATGATTATGGAATTACCCGGACTGCCCAATTTTATCTGCTGGTACTCCCAGATGTTTAAGAACAAAATTGTGGCCTAATTAAATCACATCCAATGTCTCCTGTCCTTCCTCCTGCATACCTGGACAATGGAAGTTTTACCACAGTGAAAGCAGAGGAAAGCCAGTGTTGAGTGCTTTTGAAAATCCTTCCAATCATGTACCCCAATGTGTGGCTCAACCATGTGGCTGAACAAGGTATGGGTGTGATCTAAGCGTGTCCATGGCTTAAGCTTGTTCTCTAATTGACAGCGTGGGCACCAAAACCACTCAGCTTCACCTTGTGGCTTGTTTTTCCATCCCACTCAGAAAAGAGCACGGAGCTCTTGCACCATAAGAGAATACGCCCAGTGGCTTGTATTAATCTATAAGAGAATTGTGTAGTATTTCATGGTGTAGTCATACGAGGCAATAACATATGAGGTTTTCTGTAAGACTTACACATATATTTCACTTCACAGATTCATCATTTAGAGACGTTCCTCAGCCCATGTTCTCCTCAATGCATCCGTCTTCCTCAGTGCCCATTGGACTTTCTGCTGTAAGGAAAGAAGTCTCACAGCAATCTCACGCTTTATCCAAAAGTGTTCCGAGTGCCAGTTTTGAAAGGTAGAAGGCAGCTACCAGCACAGTATGCTAACTAGATTATTCAGCATTCCTAAGTGAGTTGCTACAATTAAGTACTTTTCTCATTGCAGAAGATCTATGCCCTCTTCAGACCAAGACACTGATAGTAGCAGCTGGATGTCCAGCTCACAATCTGAAAAGCTGCTACAATCTATAGGGACCCTTCCATCAATGGATTCTTTTGTAATGGAAGGTGAGAAGTAAACTGAGAAATTTACATGTTATAACCTATGCTGCAAAATGCAAAGTGGAATCATTAATTAGTATGTCTAAGAATACTACTTCCTGCATCAAAAGAAGATACGTGTGTAGTAACTTAATTATGATTCTGACCACCATTAAAATGACGCCATCAGATAAATGAGAATTAAAATTTGACCCATAATACCTTGCAAGTGGGTCTAAATTAGTGATGAACTCTTTGCTAATTTTAAGTGTCTGTGGTTTTTTTTTAATTTTTTTTTGTTAAAAATTAACAGATAAAAACATTTGTCCTGGGCTCTCCACAACCTTGCTGCTAATTAAAAATATAATATAATATAATATAAAAGAGATTACAAAACCAAAACAGCCTCATATTTCTCTCTGGCGATCAGATAGCGAGCCCTCGCCTGCCCTCATTCAGCACACACATTACAAACAGTATCACCCATCACTCGTGTTCCTCCCACAACACAAAAATCCAACCTCCCAACTGCCCTCCTCAACTCACCATTCATGTCTAGAAAGTCAACAGATATGGTCTATTTCAGAAAAGGGACTGGGGGTGTGAATTCCAGAGTTGAAGGGCATTTACACAGAGAGAGAGAAAATCCAGCACAAGGAATCTCATGTTGGGCGCACATAAATTTGAGGCACCTCAAATCAGAGGGCACTTCTAAGAGGGTATTTCAAACAATGGATCCAATCCTGAAAAAATTATTCCCTCTGATCCCCAAATCTCTACTTGCCTCCACTCTGTTCTGTTTACATTTTAGTGTGTAAGGCTTCCTCTTTTCATTTTAATCTTTTCTCAGTACTGGTTAGAATCATTAATTAAGGCTTACTTCAGTTCAGCAATATACTCACTGCATGAATAAACATGTATGCAGATGAGGATCTTCCCTCGCCGTGATACTGCCAACCTGTTTGTGCGACCAATGCTTACAAGGTTTTTATTTTGTCATAGATGATGTGGATGCCTCCCTGTGGACTGACCTCAGCACAGAGGCACAGGAGTTTGAGGCAGAATCTTGGAGTCTTGTTGTGGATCCAGCATTTTGTAGCAAGCAAGAAAAGGATGTTATCAAAAGGCAGGATGTAATTTTTGGTCAGTGTTTTAATTATTTTTAAAAAGCTGAAGATAACTTGGCACAGGCAATAAGGTGGGATACACAAGTCATATAACTGGAATAAAACGCTCAGTGCTTAGATTTTAATATGAATAATGAAGAATATTTAAAGACTATGTTGTCACAAATAATAATGTAATGTATAATAATGTAGAGCTAACAGAATATTGAAGACAATTGCCTAAAAATATTCATTTGGATTTGAAAGTTAATTTCAATTTAACCATATTCTTGACCCATTCATGTCCACCTTCTGTGAACAATTGAGTACTGAAACTTTACTAGCATGTATGTTCCTGAAAAGTGAATTTTAAACTCTAATGTGGGAATGGTAATGAAAAGCAAATTTTGAATTATGTACTTAATTATAAAATTCACAATTTGCACTGTTTAATAGATATGATCCAGTCAGGGAACGGAAATTATACCATATGCCTTATGTAACTAACCCACACAACATGAAATACAAATAATTGTGATGAATTGTTTACGGATGAGCTGCAGACCAAAGAATTATTTGCTAAAGAAAGTTACAAATAATTTTGAGTAAATAATACGTTTGAGAAGTTCACAACTTTTCCCTAACAGTTTGTGGGGGGGAAAGTGACATGAATTCCCTAAATTACTCATTGCAAATTATTTCCTCTGTTCTCTTGTTTACTTACCTTTTATTCTTCAGAAGTCAAAATAAAGTTTCTAAAATGATTAAATGTTCAGTAATAAATAATAAAAAGTGCTTTGAAAGAGAAAGCTAGTAGGTATGTGTAAGAATAAAATATCGAAGATCAACATTCAGACTCATAGACAAACTGCAAATATTAATATTCTTTGCAGAAAATCCATCTTTTTTTTAAAAAAAAGACATTCTGGGGCCAGTTTGGAGATCCTTACTCAAGGTTTTATTCAGTTCTTACTCAGGTAATCTTCCAGGGACTTCAGACTCACTGAATGAGTGTTGCCTGTGTATTAGTGTGCAAACAGAGCAGACTAATGTAAAGAATCTTGGTATTCAGTTACATATGATTCCTAATGTTTACTGCTAGGACTTGAGAGATTTAAATTTAATGTAAGTTGTTAATATTGTAGCAGTTGGGAGTTTCCATGTTTGAGTTGACACACTTTGCATTAGCGCAGCATATTGGTAAGTTCTAACTTTTTGGTGCTAAAGTCAAACTATGGTGAATAATTTAACAAAGGACACGGTTTAGGCAAGAATTGGATTTCGATATTTTTGACTGTGGCTTGGCTGACTTGGTCTGTGATGCTGTATTGATCAGCATAGTGCAGTAGAGGGAGCCAGAGGAGCTTTTTGCAAAGTAGCTGCATAGAGACACCCGCCTACGTGAAAATGGTATTCTGCTCTCTGCATGTGTTCGTGCATGCAAACGCCTGCATTGTCCCCTTTGTTTTCTGCCTCCTTCAAACCCCAAACTTGTGCCATGGGGCAGAAATGGTAAAAGAGGAAGTGGGCTGGTTAGAGATCCCATGTAACATAGCTGGGGCTGTTTTGTTAGTTTTAATGCTTATCATGAAAGAAATTGTATTTATGTCCATATATTTGAATGTAAAACTATGTGATACATGTCAAATGATGTGATGGGAAATGTCTAGTTAGATTATTACACTGCACCATCTTCCTTTAAACTACAGAGCTGATGCAAACAGAAGTTCATCACATCCACACCCTCTTCATTATGTCTGAAATATTCAGGAAAGGAATGAAAGAAGAATTGCAACTAGATCACAGCACTGTAGACAAAATATTTCCCTGCTTAGATGAACTGCTAGAGATTCACAGGCAATTCTTCTGCGCTATGAAGGAGAGAAGACAGGAATCGTGTGAGGGGGGAAATGAGAGAAATTTTGTAATCAACAGAATTGGAGACATCCTTGTGCAGCAGGTAAAGAGATCAGCAAAATTAAATCTTCACATATTCAAGGCCAAAAAAAGATATTTGTTGAGTTCAAAATTTTTGTGGGGCAGGGAGATAACTAGATCTCTTAGAATTGGCTAATAGGATGCAAAGATTTTAATCTCTTGGTTATTGCTTCAAATTCTTGTAGTGTGAGAAAATTATTGATGACGTGGAAAAAAACCACTGATGATGGTTTTCGTAACCTATTTGAGTATTGACGATCTGAGTCAAGTTCATAGTGGACAGTTGCTCCCATCACTTAATCTACCACCAAAACTGACACTAGCTGACACAGTTGTTAGAGAGACAAAGGATTGAAAGAATGAATTATCCTCTCATCTCTTGAGGAGGGTCTTCCAGAACAGTGTCGATATATGTTAGCCAGGGTATATGGGGCAGCTTGTGCTACTGCTGCATGTGTTGACCTGTACTTGAAAGTGGGTGAAGTAATATCTTTTATTAGACCAAGTTCTGTTGGTGAGACAAGCTTACACAGATTTCTTCAAGTCTGGGAAATGTACTCACAGTGTCACATCTAAATACAAGGTGGAATAGATTGTTTAGCATAACACATATTTTAAAAGATCGTCCAAGGTGAAGTGACCTGTTAGCACCTCTCCAGTCATAACGGGGAAAGGGGAAAAAAAGCTGGTGGGGAGTCGGGGGAGATAAATGAGTTGTAGTTTGGATTTTTGACTCATTACAGCAGTGTCTTTATTCAGTCCCTGATTTTTAGCATTTAGCAAAGAATCTAACAATCTACCGACCTCTTCATGGACCACCTTGAAGAATTTCTGGTCAAATGCACCACAGAACCATTAATACACCTGAGGTGCATCAATGATATTTCCATCCTCTGGCTAACAGACTTTTCCAGTAGCTGTACTGGCCACGAATACATCCCAAGTCTTCAGGGCAAATTAATCATTAAACACGCTTGCTTTTAAACCATGGATTGTATTTACAAAGGTACACTCACCAGAGGTCCCTTCTCCTCCTCCTAGGTCCAGAAGCCTGCCTTCAATGGGTTGGGAGGATACTAGATCCAAGGTGATAAACAGTTCCTGGATGTAGGGGAAAATGGTTTCTCTGCTTGCTTGCTGTGTGCTATCTTCAGCCTCCTCCTCCTCCTCCTCATCTTCCTTGTCCCCAAAATCTGCATCCCTGTTGCATGTGAATCCATTGATGGAGTCCATGCTCAGGGCTGGGGTAGTTGTAGGGGCACCCCCGAGAATGGCATGCAGCTCATCATAGAAGCGACATGTTTGGGGCTCTGACCTGGAGAGGCTGTTTGCCTGTCTGGCTCTTTGGTAGGCTTGCCTGAGCTCCTTAAGTTTCATGCGGCACTGCTGCAGGTCCCTCTTATAGCCTCTGTCCTTCATGCCCTTGGAGATTTTTCCAAATGTTTGGGCATTTTGTCTTTTGGAACGGAGTTCTGATAGCACAGATTCGTCTCCTCATACAGCAATCAGATGCAGTACCTCCCATTCGGTCCATGCTGGGGCTCTTTTGCAATTTTGGGACTCCGTGGTCTCCTGTACTGATGAGCTCTGCATGGTCACCTGTGCTGATCAGCTCGCCACGCTGGCCAAACAGGAAATGAAATTCAAAAGTTTGTGGGGCTTTTCCTGTCTCCCTGGCCAGTGCATCTGAGTTGAGAGTACTGTCCAGAGCAGTCACAATGGAGCACTCTGGGATAGCTCCCGAAGGCCAATACCGTTGAATTGCGTTCACACTACCCCAAATTTGACCCAGCAAGGTTGATTTCAGCACTAATCCTCTCATCGGGGAGGAGTACAGAAATCAATTTTAAGAGCCCTTTAAGTCAACAAAAATGGCCTTGTCGTGTGGACTGGTGCAGGGTTAAATCGATCTAACGCTGCTAAATTCGACCTAAACTCACAGTGTAGACCAGGGCTGAGAGAACCTGCTTCTGTTTGAAATAAAACCCTCATCGACCTCACATCTCTAGTTGCCACCTTGCTCCCCACAGTGGAACCCATGTGACAAGGTGCTGGAACAATTTATACAGTGCGAGTGCTGTGAGCCGTTGAACCAAACTATAAACCCTGTGATGATGGAAACAGCTTTAAATCAGGTGCAGCACCCCAACTTCCAGCCCCTGTGCCATATGGGTTATCTTCAAACGGTTACGATCCATACTTGGTGGAGACATTCTGAAAGAAACTTTTCCTCAACCTCCTCTTCTGGTCTTCAAACAACCCCCCAACTTTGCCAAGCATGTCATTAGAAGCAAGCTCCCCACAGATCAGGACTCAAAGTAGCACCTGACCTAGCCAGAATAACAGATGCAAAACTTGCAGTCATATCTCCAATGCTACAACAATCAACACATGTCCAAGATTCATGTGTCCTATCACGACATGTGGTGTACCTCATCGGTGCACTAAATGCTCCAATAACAACTATGTGGGTGAAACCGGATAACCACTGCACTCTCAAATGAACTCACACAGAAAAATGGTAAAAGCCAAAAACACTATATGACCTGTGTGTGAACATTTTCACAGAATGATCACTCTATGGCTGATCTCTTAGTCCTCATCCTCAGAGGAAACCTGCAAAAGATGAGCATAAATTCATAATTCTGCTAGATACCAAAAATCATGGCCTGAATAGAGACACTGAATTTATGGCTTATTACAACTATCCATAACCCACTTAACCCTACCCATCCCCAGCTTTCTCCCTGCACCTCTATAAACAGAAAGATGTTAACGGGCCACTTCACCTTGAATGGTCTCTTGAAATATGTGCTAACTACTTATGCTAAACAGCCTGTTCCACCTTGTATTTAGTTGTGATTCTCTGTGTACATTTCCCAGACTGGAAGAGCTCTGTGTAAGCTTGAAAGCTTGTCTCTCTCACCAACAGAAGTTGGTACAGTAGAAGATATTACATCACCCACCTTGTCTCTCTAATATCCTGGGACCAACATGACTACAACAACACTGCACACTACTTGAACATGACAACACAAATAATGGTTACAACAAATAGACTTCTAAAATTCTCTGTTTTATTAAACTAAGGTAATATTAATGGCAGATCTAAGGAGATTTGTTTGAGGTTTAAAATTAAATATATGGGACCACATCCAGTTTACCTTACTTGTGTGCATAGTTGTTTTTACAGTCAATCTGCTATATATATTCCAGCCTCTATAGGCCTGATTCTACATTCCTTATGCAGATTACAACTCCCATTGATTTATAGGATGCAGTGTCAAGACCCCGTATGTGTTTATTTCCATTAACATCAATAGAAGTTACAGTCGATAGTATGCAAAAATCCTTAAACATACTCTTTACAGTTAGGTATATTGTTGAGTACATTTTTATTATTTTCATCAGTTTTCAGAGGAAAATGCCAATAAAATGAAGGAAATATATGGAGAATTTTGTAGTCATCAAAAAGAAGCTGTTAATCTCTTTAAAGAGCTGCAACAAAACAAGAAGTTCCAGAATTTTATTAAAGTAAGTTCTTACAAAAATGTAACTGTTGTTAACAAAGTGGCCAGAAAACATGTTCATAATTTGTAGTTCTGATTTAAAGAACACAGGGCCTGATTTTAAGAAGTAACCTCCCATTTTATTCATGCAATCTTGTGGGCACAAATAATTGTAGGTGCAAAATGGGAAATAGGATTGAGTTCCCTTTCAGAATCAGGTCCAAGGTATTCAATAGATCTATTGCAATATCTTATTAAAAACAAAACAAAACAGAGAGTCCTGCGTAATCAGAGAGTTGGTAAATTCCATTTTTGTTTAGATTAGAACATAAGTCTGTAATAAACACACATTCCAGTTATGAGCCACCTCATCAATTATATCTTTCAGACATCCAGCTAAACCACCTCTGACTGTATAGAAAAGATCTCCACACTGAACAAAGGATTATATATCAAATGAGGCACAGATAATGAATGTAAAGCTTGGTTTTGTGTATAATTTGCACTTTCTCAGCATTAATGGAAATGTAGATATAGACTCAATAGCTGGGAGTATCAGGATGATATCTGACATTTCACTGTGGATAGTGCAGATAATTTAACATTTTTTTTCAGTTTCAATTTTTTTAGCACATGTAGATCTAATGCCTTTTGCTAGTAAATTAATATTTTAGTGTAACTTTCCTACTTACAATAAAATATGCATAATTATTTTTAAAGCTGCGAAATAGCAATCTTTTGGCTCGACGTCGAGGAATCCCAGAATGCATTCTGCTTGTCACTCAGCGCATCACGAAATACCCAGTTCTGGTAGAAAGGATACTGCAGTACTCAAAAGGTGAGTAATAGATTCTATCTTGCCTCATATCAGAGACAAATCTGGAACTTGAATACATCTCTTGCATAATATATGCAACATAGTCCCAAAGCGTGAAATTTGCAATTGTGCTGAGAGCCAACACAAAGCCTCTGTGCACCACTTAAGCTGTCTACACGGGGTAAATGTCACCCAAACAGTATGTCTGGTGTATATATTTGTTAGGAATGGGCAGACTTTAAAAGTTTCAGAGGTCAGGTTCAGATAAGCCTCAAAATTCTGAAGAGTCTAATTGTTTTAGCAGAAGATCTTGAATGTCAGATGTGGAACTTTTTTGGGACTAAGCCTGGAAAACTATTTAAGTGAATTCAAGGAAGTGTCTCATAACTAGTGCTGGACAATAAAATGTTACAAAATGTTTTCCATTAATAGTCATACAAAGTTGCTTCAATTCTTTCTTTGCCGCCTTTGAATATTCTAGTGATCAATAAACTGACAGGCATATTTGCAAAAATGGAGAATATGCAACTATTCATGATGTAAACCAGATTCTAAATTATTTTCATCCAGTCAGGAGACATGCCATGCCATGTGATCTATGTGTATAATGTAAATTTTAAATGTTGAATACTGCAAGTGAATTGCTTATAAAGAATAAACAGTATATATGAATTATTTGCTGAAACTATTTGGCAAGTAATTCTGACTATTGAATAAATCTGAGATGATTACAAACTGCTCAGGGACATATCACAAATACAAAAAAAGACTATATTTTTCAAATAAATTACTTATCAGAAATTAATTTCCCAGGTCTGTTTACAACATATCAGTTGATTTAAGTCTGGAACTGTGTTAAGCAGATCATATAAAATCAGGAAAAATGTCATCTCTTGAATAGGGTGAATACTGTAATGTTGTCTGTTCTTTGTTTCATACAGAAGGAACAGAAGAGCATAAAGACTTATGCAAAGCCCATTGCCTGATTAAGGACATGATTGCAGCAGTAGACTTGAAAGTCAATGAATATGAGAAAAGGCAAAAATTGCTGGAGATTCTCAATAAGATTGAAAACAAAACTTATACCAAATTGAAAAATGGCCATGTTTTCAGGAAGCAGGACCTGAAAAAGAAAGAGAGGACACTTTTGCATGAAGGTTTGGTGTATTGGAAAACTGCTACTGGACGTTTCAAAGGTACCACATCTTTGCAAAGAAATTCCGTAGCTTTTTATTTGCAAATAATGTATAAAAATTAACATTTGGGTTAAAAAGAGAAAATCACTTGTAACAATAGTTCACAAATGTGAGTTCGTGAGGTAGTGGAATTTAAGGTACCGTAAGGAACAAGAAATGCTGCTAATTGCTGACAGGGTAATTCTAGATTAGAAAGTATTGTGGTTTGTATGTGATGAACAGTATACCTAGGCATGGGGCCAAATTCAGACATGACATAACCAATCACACAAGATTCTTGCACTCTGCTGCTATTTGCATTTCTTGCTGCAAACCTGCCTCTCTGCACCCGTAGCATGCAGTTTACATGCACACTGACATACTGACATATACATTTACACCACCCAGTACTTCACGTCTGATTTTGGCCCCTGGTGTCAAAATCACATTCACCTGCACTTGCAACACCTTCATTTGAGAAGAAAACTCGGGACCAAATTCGACTGGAGCCGCATATGTACATCTAAGTGCAGATTTTGGTCTACGGTGTTTAATTATACACAGTTTTCTTTTTTGCTGCCATTAACATCCCATTAAAAGCCATCTATTCATGGTTTGTCTTATAAATTAGGAAAAAATACACAAATGCTTTTACCCATATTTCCTTGTTCTGTGATTATGTCAAGCCTCAACAACAAGAAAATAAATTACTGTGGATCTGTCTTTGGATGCGATTTCTCCAAAGAACACCTAGTCACTTCAGGAGGAAATGCTGGCAATTTGGTGCTTGTCCCTTTTTTCCATACAAGTTAGTACTTACTGATCAAGTGATCCAGCATTCTGTTGCAGGAAGGGGGCAGCTAAAAGTGCCATCGTTCACACAAGCTGTAAAATGGTAGCCTGAAATTGCTTTCCGCAGACTGTGATGAGATGCACATATTTCATACTCAGTTTACTGTAAGAATTCTTAAGTTTCTATTGATCAGGATTTGTCTTCAGGTTAAAAGGAGAAATTGATTGTGATATCTTTCATTAAAACCACTCTCTTTTTTTAAAGATAGTTTAGCCCTGCTTCTAACTGATGTGCTGCTGTTTTTACAAGAAAAAGACCAAAAATATATATTTGCAGCTGTTGTAAGTATATAAACAGCATTTTTAATACATATTTTAAATATTTTACTTGTGCGTTTCTTAAAAGTTAGCTGCTCTTCTAGGTTTTGTTATCCAGTTATACTGATAGTAACATTGTTGGGTTTTTTTATGGTGCTGGGAATCTTGTCTGAGCAAAAATGTATTTGTATATGGAAAACTAAGATTATTTCCAAAGTTAGTCTATGTTCTTCTTCAAGTGCTTGCTCATGTCCGTTTCATATTAGGTGTGTGTGCTCGCCACATGCACCAGTGCTGGAAGTTTTTCCCTCAGTAGTATCCGTAGGGGAGCAACTCTAGTGCCCTCTGGAGTGGTGCCCACATGGTGCATATAAGGGGCGCTGCCAGCTCCCCCCACCCTCAGTTCCTTCTTGCCGCCAGTGACTGTGCACGGAACGTTCGCTGCTCTTACTAGCGTTGCTTAGGCTTCATTCGTGCAAACTAGAGTTCTTGTAAAGTTAGTGTACATAGTTAATAATTGAGTTAGCTAGCCCTTAGCAGCAGTTAGTTTTGTTAGTCCTTTCCGGGACTTAGGCAGAGGACGGGGCATGCCCTGGACCCCAGGCTTTAAGCCCTGTGATCACTGCTAACTGCCCCTGCCCATGAGCAATCCGCCAAGTAGCTGTCTCAGGTGGCTTGGTGAAGGTCACATAAGTGTTAAGTGTTGAATCTGCAAGTCCTTTAAATCTAGGACCAAGAAAGAGCGTGAGATCAGACTCAAAGTGCTCCTGATGAAGTCGGCACTCACTCCGACCCCAAAGCAAAGGTCTGACTCAGCACCGGGGCATCAGTGCGTAGTGCCGCGCCAGTGCCATTGTCAAGCCAGCACTGATCCCTATCCACAGCTGCAGCCAAGAAGTTCAAGAAGGCCGGTAGGGAACGGTCTCCGATTCTCTGCAAGGGGAAAGACAGGGCTGGGGGCAAGTTAAGACCAGTGCCAGGTGGCTCATCTCCCCCGTCAGGAAGTTGAGCTCAGCTCGTGTTGAGCAATGCAGCCCACCCCGTTCCTTGCCTGCAGGCCTGGATTAACTTTTTGTGAGCCTGGTGCAAACATATTTGTGGGCCTCCATGGGGAAAGGTGCAGGGGGGCGGGATGGTGAGTCTCCAGAGTGATGGGTGGGTTGGGGGCACAGCACGGCGGGAGCAGCCCCGCTCTGTGCAGCCCAGCAGGAGGCACTGTTTACAAACCTGCAGTTGCCAGATGCACACTGGCCTGCCCAGCCCTGTGCTGCCAGCATGCCCTTTCCCCTTGAGGGCAGGCCCACACCACACCACCCCCTTGCCCAATGCCCCACCCTTATGCCCAGCACCCCCTCACCTAGAGACCTGCACCACAGATCTTTATGCCCAGCCCCCATGCTCCCAGAGACCTCTCCCACTGGCCTCCTACAACTGCACAGCACCCTGCACAGCACACCGCTCGCCCAGCACCCCCCACCCATAGACCTCCCCATTGCCCACCACCTTCCTCACAGTCCCAGCATCACAGCTGCACAACACCCCATATTCCTGAGGAGATTCTGCACCAAAAAGGTAGACATTCTGCGTACAGTATTTTTAAATTCTGCAAATTTTATTTGTCAATAAATAAATGTGGAGGCTCCAACATGGCAGTGGGGACCACAGGCTACTGGTTTCACGGAGGTGGGAGATTACCCTGCAGCCTCCCCTCTACCCCACCCCACCCTGGGACAGGGACTCGACAGTGAGGCTGCATCCGACCCTGACACAGTGCAAAGACCAGGCCTGCCCCAGAAACACCCTGGGGCCCTGCCCCCTGTGCCAGGTGCACCAGGTGTGGGTGAGAAGGCTCAGCCTGGTAGCAGGATCCAAGTGCAGAGGAACTTACTATGGGGGGATCCAGGTGGGGGTAAGAGAGTACTTTGTGGGGCAGTCTGGGTGCAGGTGGCTCAGTGGGAGATCTGGATGCACAGAAGCTCATTGAGGGGTTTCAGGTGCAGGGGCAATGGGACTCTGCAGGAGATCCAAGTGAAGGTGTTTGGGGCTCAGCAGGGGGTGTGTGTCTAAGTGCAGGGGAGGTGAGGTTCATCGAGGGGGTGCAGGTGGTTGGGTTTCAGTGGGGAGGGTGTCTGTGGGGGCTCATCAGGGTGGTACAGATGCAGGGGAGGTGTGGCTTGTCAGGGTGAGGGTTCAATGGGCCAGCTTCTGCCAAGGGGATGCTGCATGCTGGGGTCCAGTTTCCCCCACCCTCGCATCCCCCATCCCCTTCTCTTCCCCATCCTATGCCCCTTCCCCACTGCCCCATCTCCTCCTCATCCCATGCCCTTCCTTCACCCCTGCCTCTTTCCTCCTGCCTCCGTTTCCCCCAACCCCTTCTCTTTCCCATCCCATGCTCTTTCCCACTGATCCATCTCCTCCCCACCCAACCCCCTTTGGCCCCACTGCCTCTTTCCCCCCGCCCCACTTCTCTTCCCCATCCCATGCCCCTTCCCCACCACTTCATCTCTTGTCCAGGCTTGGGGGGTAGGGGTGAACCCCCCACCCCCCCAGCATGAGCCTGTGGAGTGGGTTGGGGTCAGGTCGCTCCACTTCCTGCCACCTGGTGAGTGCAGGGCAGACCTGATCCGCACTCACGGGGTGGCGGGAATTGGCGTGATTCGGCCCCGGCCCACTTGGCTCTGCTCCTCTGGCTCCAAGACTTTGCAGGAGGGAGTACTGCCCCCAGGCACTCACTGCTGGCGCGGCTGGGAGCCGGTGGAGCGGGCTGGGGTCAGGTCGCTTCACTTCTCGCCGCCCAATGAGTGCTGGGTGGGCCCAACCCCTGCTGCAGTCCCCTGGGATGCATAGCTCAGGGGAGAGAGTTTGGGGGGAAAGAGGCGGAGTGGGGCGGGACTCTGGTGGAGCAGGGATGGGAAGAGGCGTGGGGGTGGAGCGGGGGGGGGGCAGCTTTCCTGGCAGGTTCAGCCGGCCGGGGGATTGGGCTGGCAGGGGCCCCTTCTGATTCTGCGCCTGGCGCCATGGTAAACCAGTACTGCTTGCCTGGAAGCCCAGACACAGAGGCGAGCCTTCATCATCTTCAGGTGCCATCGATGCTTGAAGCACTCCAGGCTGTGCAGGAGATCCTGATGTTCCTGGTGCTGCCCATACCAGCTCCGGCGGTGCCCAGACCTCGGGATAAGCGCACCTTGGGGCCTTTCTGTCCTCCCCATCGAGGGGGATGTCCCACCACCGCTCACCCACTCTAAGCCATCATGCCTCGGATTTAGGGAGGCAGATGCATCGGAACCCTCTACAGTCACTGGACCTTGGGCACCAGCAGCAGGATTCGAGGCGGACTTCGCTGGTTACCTGGTGCAGACTCGCAGAGGCGCACACTCCCTGACAGGAATGTTGGGGCCAGCCCTTCGTGTCACCGGAATGTCATTACAGATCCCGGGAATGATTGGAGGACCACAGCCACAGTTCCCACCAACAATCCCTGAGACAGGTGTCACCATATTCAGAGAGGTCCCCCTGACATCTGGCCCACAGTACCTCCAAGTCCTCCTCCTCATCCCAGTACTGGTCTCAAAGCATGAGGCATGGATTGCCAGTCTCCTGTCGCAGATCTGCAAGCGTGACTGGTCCCCGAGGTTCCTGTGGAGGCGCATGTCCTGCTTGGACTGGTCCTCCTCTAGATGCGACTGTGATTATCGCCAGGCATGCAGTCGCCGATCCAGTGGATCCAGGTCACCGGGCAGCAATTGCTCCGGATATGGCATGGCTCTGGTATGGCTCCACATTGTTGGAGCAGCCTCCCAGACCCTCAGTGCTGCCTGCGTCTTTACTACTGAACCCTGTCCTGTGGCCCCAGGTCCAGTAGCCGGGCCTATGGTACCCCTGGAATCTGTGGGAATTCACCCAGCCCTCCCAGCATGCATGCTCAGCATCGGGAGCCTCGGACAGGCCTGTGGCATCGACAACCCAACTCTGGTGCCTGAGGCCCCAGGGATAAGACCCAGCAAGTCCATGTGGACCAAAGAGAACAGTCTTCTGGACCACCAATGGGTGTCATGTAACCCACGGTACCAGCCTCCTCCTTGTCGTCGCTGGACGAGGCCATCATGGAGCCCCTCACCCGATTCCTCTGGATGAGCTGTTGAAGAGGGTCACATCCAACCTTGGCCTGCAGGTGGAGTAGTTGGAGGAGCAAGTGGACTCCATATTTGATGTCCTCTCCACAGCCTCTGGTAAGGTAGCCCTTTCCCTTCACAAAGGGGTACTGAAGATATCCAATGCCTTGTGGCAAACCCCCTTCTCTCTGCCCTCCATTTCCAAATGGATAGAGCATTAGTACTTTGTCTTGATTAAGGGGCACGAATACCTTTACTCTCATTCTGCCCCAAATTCACTGGTGGTCGAGGCAGTTAACCACAGTAACGCCAGGGGCAACCCAGAGTTACCCAAAAAAAATAGACTCCAGGAGACTGGACTTGTTCAGACAAAACATTTATTCCTCATCTAGCTTACAGTTGAGGGTGACCAGCCACCAGGCCCTCCTTGGCCGTTACGACTTTAATATGTGGCAGACTGTGGCCAAGTTTGAGAATGCCCTCCTGGAAAGTTCCTGGAAAGAATTCCGGGTGATCCTCAGTGAAGGCACGGCCACTGCCAGGGTAGCCCTTCAAGCAGAATCTGATGCTGCTGAAGGACTCCCCATATACCCTAAAAACCCTGGGGCTCTATATTCCGGGCCTGGCACATAAGCAGTTCAAACCGCAACTTTCCCAGGGGCAAGGGAGCCAGCCCCAGCAGGACCTGACGCACAAAAATCCCAAGGACTACAGATGGAGGTGCACAGTCTGTTTCCTGGATCCTATTTTCCCAATTTTTTTGAAACTGCCTTTCCTTTTTCCTCCTGGCGTGGTCGGCAATAACTTCGGACTGCTGGGTCCTCAGTATGGCAGTGCAGGGATACACCCTCCAATGTACTTACACCGCCCCCACCCTCTCTGTCCCTCATTAGGGACTCTTCTCACAAGAATCTTCCTGAGCAGGAGATTCAGGGACTCTTACAGCTGGGGATGATCCTGCCTCCGTACCGGAACAAGGGTTTCTATTCCCAGTACTTTCTGATCCCAAAGGTCAAGGGTGGTCTGTGTCCCATCCTGAACCTGCAAGACCTCAACAGATACCTAAAGAAAGCTAAAGTTTCTCATGGTCTCCCTGGCCTCCTTTATCCCCTCCCTGGATCAGGGAGACTGGTATGCCGCTCTCGATCTGAAAGACGCATACTTTCACATAGCAATCTTCCCAGGACACAAACGCTTTCTCTGTTTTACGGTTGCCTCGGCCACTACCAGTTTGCGGTCCTTCCGTTTGGCCTGACGAGAGCACCAAGGGTGTTCACCAAGTGTATGGCAGTAGTCGCGGCCTACCTCAGATGTTGAGGAATCCAGATTTACCTGTACCTCAACGACTGTCAGGTCAAAGGCAGCTCCCAGGCTCAGTCCAACGTGACATCACTACACTACAAGTCACGTGCTGCTGCATAGGACTACTGATCAGCTACAAAAAGTCCATGTTAGTTCCAATTCAAAGGATAGAATTCATTGGAGCCGTGCTCGACTCGACCCAGTGGAGAGTGTGCCTGCCTTTAGACATGTTTCGCTCCCTCATGGACTTCATCGCAGAAGTGTCCGCGTTTCCCCTGACAACAGCTTGTACATACGTGGTCCGCCTTTCCAGACTCTGCATGCTGCCCCTGCAGCAATGGCTGGCATCAACCTATTCCCAATCCAGGGACCACCTGGAAAAGATTGTAACCATCCCTCCGCTGCTTCGCATCTTGCTGCAGTGGTGGACTGATTGCAGGAAGACCCTAGAAGGAGTCTCGTTCAACAGTCCCGCTCCATCTGTCGAGCTAATGTTGGATGCTTTGGACCTCGATTGGGGGTGCAGCTCTGACATCTCTGGACCCAGGGGATGTGGACTCTAAAGGAGACAATGTTACATGATAAATGTCAAGTTGCTCAGAGATGTCCAGCTGGCCTGTAGGGTCGTCCTGCCGCACCTGGTGGGCAAAGTGGTGAGAGTTTTGACGGACAATATGTCCTTGATGTTCTGTATCAACAGGCAAGGAGGAGCACGCTTGTCGGTTCTCTGCCAAGAAGCTTCCTGTCTCTGGGATTTCTGCATCGACCACGGCATCCATCTGGAAGCTGGTCACCTCCCCCGGCATCAGGAACGCCCTAGCAGAACACCTCAGCAGGGACTTCTCCTCTCATCACGAGTGTTTGCTCCACCCAGAGGTGGCCTGCATTATCTTCCAGAAGTGGGGAAGCCCTTCAAGCAGAATCTGGCAAAACAGAAAGTGCCATTGGTTTTGCTCCTGACAGGGCTTGAGCAAGGACTCCCTCTCCGATGCCTTCCTCCTGTCGTGGGCTGAGGGTCTGATATTTCCTCCGATCCTTCTGGTCAGCCGGGTCCTAGTGAAGATCAAGAGAGACAAGGCACAGATTATCATAATCACCTCTTCGTGGCCTCGCCAGCACTGGTTTGGCACGCTCATGAACATGGCGGTGGCCCCTCCTAGGCACCTTCCCTATCGCCCAGACCTGCTGTCACAGGATCACAGTCGGCTCCTACACCCCAACCTGGAGTCTCCATACCTCTTGGTGTGGATGGTCTGTGGTTGAACCTGGAGGAGCGTACCTGCTCGGAGGAGGTCCAGCAGGTCCTCCTCAGAAGTAGGAAGCCATCCACGAGACTTAACTTACCTGATCAAGTGGATAAGTTTTTCCTGCTGGATGTTGGAGTGTGGCATTTCTCCCTCGTGTTCTTCAGTGCAGTCCATCTTGGACTACTTACTGCAACTCAGGACCCGGGGTCTGGTGCATTCTTCCATTAGAGTGCACCTTGCAGCCATCTCTGTGTTCCACCAGCTGATCCAAGGTCAGATGATCTTTTCTCACAACATGACTGTCAGCTTCCTGAGATGCCTTGAGTGGCTTTACCCACAGGTACGGGCCCCTGTCCTGCAGTGGGACCTTAACCTGGTCCTCTCCAGGCTCACAGGCCTGCCTTTTGAGTTGCTGGGCTCCTGCTCCCTTCCTTACTTGTCCTGGAAGGTCACTTTTTCCTGGTGGTGATGATGTTGGCGAGACGAGTCTCAAAGATTAAGGCCTTGACCTCCGAACCACCTTACACAGTGTTTTATCAAGGCAAGGTCCAGCTGCGGCCCCACCCAACCTTCCTACTGAAGGTGGTATCTTCCTTCCACATGAGCCAGGATGTGTTCCTGCCTGTGTTCTGTCCAAAGCCACAGAAGATTGATAAGGAGAGGTGTCTGGACACGCTTGACATCCAGAGGGCCTTGGCTTTTTATTTAGAATGTACCAAGCCTTTCCATAAATCGACCCAGCTCTTCATCGCTACGGTGGATAGGATGAAGGGCCTTCTGCTTTCTTTGCAGAGGATTTCCAGCTGGATCACCTCTTGCGTAAAGACCTGTTACGACCTAGAAAAGGACCCGCCACCGCAGATGATCGTCAGGGCCCCTTCGACTAGAGCACAGGCATCTTCGGTGGCCTTCCTGGTGCACATCCCTATCCAGGACATCTGTAGAGCCGCGATATGGTCTTCGGTCCACACGTTTACGTCTCATTACACCATCATTCAGCAGACCAGAGATGATGCTGGGTTCAGCAGAGCTGTATTACAATTTGCCTAGCTGTGAACTCCTACCCACCTCCACAGGAACTGCTGGAAGTCACCTAATGGAATGGACATGAGCAGGCACTAGAAGAAGAAAAGACCTTTTCCATGTTCTGTGAGATGTGTCACTCATGTCCATTTCACGGCCTGCCCCCCTTCCCCATTGTCAGAGTTTCCTGCAAGAAGGAACTGAGGGCAAGGCGAGTCAGCAGTGCCCCTTGTGCCGCACCCTGTGGGCGCCACTCAAGAGGGCACCAGAGCTGCACCCCTACGATACTGCTGACGGAAGAACTTCTGGCACCACCGGTGCATGTGGTGAACACACACACCTAATAGGGAATGAACATGAGCAACACTACTCGCAGAACAACAGTTATGGAAAAGGTAACTGTCTTTTTTAGGAAGAGGGAGTTGAGCAGAAAAGAGGGGAGAATTTATTTTTAAGTTGTGTCTCACCTGATTATGAAGGTTCATAATAGAGCAGGTTCTTTTAGTTTTGTGTAAAAGTAAATTTAAAATCTGTAAAGCAAAAGTGAAGATTTATTTTAATTGCAAATACAGTAATAAATACATTATATGTCAAATATATAAAATGTTTGTGAGTAAATTTTTCAAAAGCACCTACATGAATTTGGAGCTTAAATCTCATAGAAAATCAATGGGATTTAGGCTTCTAAATCACTTGGATGGTTTTGAAAATTTTGCCCTTGAGGAACTCTGCACAAGCCTATGCAATTAGACATCAGGGGAAAAGACAGAAACATTATTCCTAACCCAGGTAGTCTATAGGACACTACAGAGTGACATTTTTTAACATATAAACACCAGTTTTACCCCAATAATTTATCCCAAAGACAGTGTAAAATAAATCATAATTTGACTTTTGAAAGGAATACTTGATAGAATATTTGCTTGCCTGCATTCAAACTTGAGCCCACCAGCTGATTTTTGGCAAAATACACTTAGAGTGTGACCATAAAAGTCAAGACTAAGATTAATTTGAAAAAGTAACAATTGTCCTTTTAAAAATGCTTATCTTTTGTAATACGATAATTTTTCTTCTGCGTTTGTTGTGATTATTTTCTATAGGACCAGAAGCCTTCAGTTATATCTCTTCAGAAGCTGATAGTAAGAGAGGTAGCCAATGAAGAAAGAGGGATGTTTCTGATTAGTGCTTCATCGGCAGGGCCTGAGATGTATGAGATTCATACAAATTCTAAAGAAGAACGCAATAACTGGATGAGGCAGATTCAAGATGCAGTCGAAAGGTACAGGAAGGTGTTTGTATTTCTTTTTACCATGCAAAGAAGGCGCATGTCTTATGGTAGGAATTGTATCTCACTAGAGCTGTGCCAACCCTGTCAGTTCAGGCTTGCATGGGGCTCAGCAAGCCATTTTTCTTGTTGGTTTTGTTTCACGTGGATTTTCACCCCACAGCCAAATTCAGCAATGGCATAAGTGGACTCAGGTTCATTTGATGTCAGTATCTGGCTCCCACTATTCTATGTTAGTTCATTGCCAAATACTCACTGGAGTCACCCGTATGTTTCTGTGGTGAAATGGAGGTTTTTTTCTTTCAATTGGGGTCTCACATAAACCCCAAAACCTCAGAGTGAAACTTGGCCAAACAGCTAAGTTTCTCTGAGTTTCCGTCGGAAACTGTACACCTTTCCCCTTTCCCTATGAGACCTCATGTGCAAGCCAGCTCAGATTCGCTGTCCCTGTCTTTGGCATTCATGATATTCTGGGGTAATGTAGACCTCCAGACCTTCTCATGTCCTTGGGAAATCTCCCTCATATCTTCTTGGGATGGCCAGCTGGCCTGCTGCCTCAAGTTTAGTTGACAAGATAAATCTGCTCCTCATAATCCCCCAAAATATCTTCGCAGTACCACAGCTATGAGGGGGCCATCCATTCATTCTTAAAGACATTGGAGAGAAGGGTCAAGGCATACTATTAGCCCACAGAAGTAGGTGTGGTCTCAATCTTTGCCCAGTTTGCAAATCTCAGTGAACTAAGGTTGGACTGAGTATTTTCCAGGTTTGAAGATTTTATGAAATATTTGCACAGCTGTAGTTTTTTTTTTTTTTTTTTTGGGCAGTCTTATTATGGTGAAGAGAAACACAGAGCTTAGTTTTGAACTACTTAATATTTTAAAAGAGGGTCTGCTTCTCTGTTAGAGCAGAAGTTGATAACATTGCATTTTATTTTTTATGGCTGAAAAATTTCTGTATGCGTGATATATACAGATTTACTTTATCTGCCTTTGTTTGCATTTCAACATTAAAGTTGCCCGGAGGAAGAAGGAAAAATTAGCGAATCTGATGAGGATAGACGGATAGCTGAGGCCAAAGCAGCCAAGATTAAAAAATGTCAAGGTACAGTGCCTCTCACACTACGCTTAAAATTCCAGTGCCAGAGTTAGGAGTGTAAAAATAATCTGGATTACTGACTAATAAGGGGATGTACAACAGGTGCTCAGACACCATAGTGATGACTTCAGGATGGTTGGATTGATAGATAAACTTCAAAAGTGGTAAAGCAAGGAAGTGCTTTGAGGTGTGTGACTTGAGCCTAGACTTATTTATTTCTTTGATATTTCATTGTATCCACCTGTTTTATATTTTGACCTACTGAAATCAATACAAGAAAAAGTATTGAAAAAGCCAAGGAAATGTTTGAAATGTTTTCAAATAGACATTAAACAGGTATAGTTCTTTATTTCCGAAATAGCCTAAACCTTCAGTAGTTACATGGATTTGTATTTCTTTATAACAACTCATCTGTCACCACTTCATTGTATATTATCCAAACATACAGCATTTAGGCCTAGGCTGCGCACTTTTGACACGGTGAGATACAAATTGCACATCTTTGGTGCTGCTCTCAGGGATGATTGACTCCAGGGGAGAGCAAGTGGTAGAGTTGCTAATATTTGAGTATTACATTCCAGGGGTGTAATCCAGACCAGTGAGGGGTTGTCACTGCCTGCCCTGCAACCTTGGGTGCCTCACAATGCTTTGCTGCTGTAGCTCCAAACCTGGGTTGCTCACAGACAGCCAAACAGCATGCAAGTCACACTGACTGCCTATGTGTAGCTGCAGCCTGCCAGCTGTACAACAGCCACATTCTGGCTTCTAACAGCCTTGGTAACCACTTGCAGGGTCACCTCAACACACTCCCAGTCCCAAACTTTCCTCAAATATGTGTGTTCTGCATTGTGCAGCCCTCTGCTGGACAGTTCCAATATTATTGGCCTGTTGCTCCTGGAAGGTGTCAGTGTACAACAGTTTTCTATATTAACTGCAGTTACCAAACAATTCAGTTTAAACACTACACTGGAGTAGTTTTGATTAAAGAATAAAACAAGTTTAACTACAAAGAGAGAAATTTTAAGTGAATACAAGTACAAGGTATTAAAGTCAGAAATGGTTGCAAGAGAAATAAAGATAAAATGCTTTCTAGTAACTAAAACTTAACAAACTAGTCTTGGTTCAAGGTAAAATTCTTACCACAGGTTCCAAGCAATATTGCTGATCAAATTTTCATGTCAGGATCACTCATAAAATCCAAACGCTGGTTCCTTTCTCTTCTTGGGAGAAAAAGAGAGAGAGAAAAAGTCGGGGGTGTTTTTGCCCCTCACTTTTATAGTCCAGGCAGCCTTTGAAATGCATTTTCCTGAGGGTTATCCCTAGATAAAGTTCCTTCCTGCTGTGATGATTGAGACAAGAGTCTCGTGGTGAAAGAAAAGTCTTGTTGTTTGTTAAAATGTAGATTGATCTATTCCTGCTCCCTCCCTCCCCCACTTTGCTGCCAAAAAATGGCCACTTGATGGGTGATTGCCAATCAGATTTGATGACACCTGGCTAGAGGTGCCAGCTTGTATTTTGTCTTTGAAAAACAGGTTTCTCCCCTCCTTCCCCTGATTTGTCTGGTGGACACCTTTCACCATGATATTATTGACCTGCAAGTTATTGATACCTCACAAGGCAAATTTTGTTCAAAGATTACAATCATATATACGATATGAATACTGCGGTGCATTTGGTCATAATGGGGAGGACAACTTTAGATCTCCACTGAGACCTTCGTGGTGGAGGCTAATTAGAGATACACTGAATCCTCACTTCCTCTAGCTGCCTTAGCCAGGCCTCCTTCATGGAATTGCCCACTTTTTGGGCTGCATCAAATGGCTGAGGGGCCGCACAATGTAGTCAAGATTACATCATCAGAATTCCTCAACGGTCAGACTTTCTGCCACTGTGGGAACTTTGTCAGGATCTGGGTCAGCTTTCATCAGTGCAGACCATGGATGGAATGAATCTTGTCCCTTTCAGTTTACAAAAAGTATCATGCAAACTGAGTCACTCCTTGGCTTTGTTTGTAGGTATGTAGTAGCTTTGAATTAGCAATGATAATGTGGCAGATGGATAAGAGGAGGAGTGGGAAGCGTACTTTACCTTCAGAACAGAATGGTATTATTGCTAACATAATATGTCCAAATTTGGTTAATAGAATCTCTGAGTAACCAGGACCAGCAGATCTGCAGTTATTTGGAAGATAAGCTGCATATCTACGCAGAGCTTGGAGATATGAGTGGATTTGAGGATGTCCATGTGGAACCACATCTCCTTATCAAACCTGACTCTGGAGAAATGCCACAGGCTTCCTCATTGTTGGCGGCAGCACTCAGGGAAGGTGAGCGTCTAGAAGGAAATGAAGCATCAAGTGTGTAGATCACAGATGCTGGCTTCCAACTTTCCCCTTGTGTGCTCAACCCCTGCTCATCCCCAGGCCCTGCTCCCACTCCGCCCCTGCCTAGCTCCACCCCCTTCCCCGAGTGTGCCCTGTCCCCACTCCTTCCTCTCCCTCCCAACGCCTCCTGCACATCATGAGATGCCCTGGGAGGAAGAGGGAGAAGTTGAACATCTGGGCCGCCAGTGGGCGGGAAGTGCTGGGGAAGGGTAGCTTGGCTGCTGCTGGGTGCTAAGCACGCGCTAATTTTTTTCCGTGGGTGCTCCAGCCCTGGAGCACCTCCAGAGTCGGCTCCTATTGTGTAGATAGGCCCCGAGGGAGGTATTTGAAGTGAATAATCCATTGAAATCCGCTTAGTTTGCAGCCATATTGCTTTATGGTATGGTTTAGCAAGGACTCAAAAGCTCAGCAGGTTTTAGCTATGTGAATAGCTGGATAAGAGACCTCCAAAAAATGTCTACCCTAGTGCTGTAGGAGATGGTGCTGTTGGTTGCATGTTTTATGGAGTCATAAAAATGTAGGGCTGGAAAAGAGACCATGTAAACCACAGGATTCTCTGCATGTAAACCTCGACCACTCCTGACAGGTCCAGCCTGTTCATAAAAACCTTCAGTGCTGGGGATTCTACAACCTCCCTTGGAAGCCGATTCCCAGACTTAACTACCCTTATTGTTAGATATTAGTAAAAGCTTTCTAACCTCCGTTGCTGCAGATTAAGCCCATTGCTACTTGTGCTGCCTTCAGTGGACATGGAGAACAATCAATCACTGTCCCCTTTATAACAGCCCTTGACATATCTGAAAACTGTTATTAGGTCCCCCCTCAGTCTGCTTTTTTCAAGACTAAACATGCCCAATTTTTAACCTTTCCTCAAAGTCAGATTTTCTAACCCTTTTAGATTTTTGTTGCTCTCTTCTGGTCTCTCTACAGTTTGTCCACATCTTTCTTAAAATGTGGAACCCAAAGCTGGACACAGTACCCAGCTGAGGCCTCACCAATGCAAAGAAGATTGGGACAGTTACCTCCTGTGTCTTGCATACAGTCAATGCACCACAGAACAATATTAGCTTTTTTCACAACTTCATCATGTTGGTTCATATTCAGTTTATGATCTGCTATAAATCCCAGATCTTTTTCAGCAGTACTATTGCCTAGCCAATTATTCTCCATTTTGTAGTTGTACATTTTGATTTTTCCTTCCCAAGCATAGTGCTCTGCACTTTTGTCTATTGAATTTCATCTTGTTGATTTCAGACCAATTCTCCAGTTTCTCCAAGTCATTTTAAATTCTAATCCCGCCTTTCCAGGTGCTTGCAACCTCTCCTATCTTAGTGGTCTCCACAAATTTTATAAGTAAATGGTCCACTCTGTTATCCAACTCATCAATGGAAATGTTGAATAGTACCAGACCCAGAAAAGACCTCTGCAGGACCCCACTAGATATGTTCTCCCTATTTGAGAGTGAACAGTTGATCACTACTCTTTGAATATGGTTTTTCAACCAGTTCTGTGCCTGCCTTATAGTAATTTCATTTAGATCACGTTTTCATAGTTTGCTTATGAGAATTTCATGCGGGTCTGTGTCAGAAGCCTTACTGAACTCAAGATGTAGCACGACTACTGCTTCCCCCCACATCCAACCCTGTCAAAGAAGGAAACTCTGACTGATGATGGGTGAAATCTATAGGAAAAAACTTGTCCATGTTTTGGAGGTGTTCATGATGGAAGAATATTTTCTTCTAATATTATTTCAAACCAGTTATATTTTAATTAAATGTACTGTCTGAGTATAATGTTATCATTCTGTCTACTGAGAAATACATAGATTCACAGTGAAAAGCCCCAAGTTCAAAGTAAGTTCATATGTTGCCAAGAAGGTATTACTTAGATGCTGGAAAAATGTATCTCCATTTTCATAGTGGAGCCTGACCTCTCTGAGGGTGCATCTTATGAGATAATTATCTCTTGGTTATAGGATAAAAACAATAATGTACATGGGAACCCTAGGTAAGTCACTTACAACTAAGTATAATAGAGCATACACACATCCTCCTATTTCTCTCTATATTTAATTTTGATTTTCCTTCCCATATCTCTTTCGCTGTTGATGGTGCTGTAAATATCTGGGTTTTGAGGTTAATGTTACAGCAGTTCCCAAGGGGATCACTTTCCAGTACAAAAATACTGTAATTATTTATGTGGAATGTATTTGTTTCATTGATTTCTGTAACACATATTTTCCTCTCCAGCTGAAAGCCTCCATGTTGCTGTAACATCATCACAAGCAAATGACACAAACCGGTCATCAGAGCAGAGTACTGGAGAACCAAGCTTGACACACACACTTAGTGCCAACGAAATATTTGAATCTCCTACTCGTAAGTAAAACGTGACACTTTTACTTGCCCAGATAACAGTACTAATTGTCTCAGGATGTTTCCCCGCCTTCTGCAATCCATAACAGTCTAGGTTCAATAAAGAACAATATAGTAGTAGTAAAAAAATACAGCAGAGCAGATCCTCAGCTGGTGTACATTGGCATAGCTTCATTGAAGACAGTGGATAGTTTTCACCAGGTGAGGATCTGCCTTGATGTGTACCTTCCTCCAGTCCACATTAATATTTCATATATGTATAAAATGCACTATCTTGTCTTTACTGTTGAATTTCATAGCAAGCATATATTCCCTTTTAAATAATTTCTGCTGATTTTCATGAGGCCCTATAAATCAGCTGATGTGCAGAGCTTAACATTCCAATTGTTAGATTTCTTAACTAGTTGAAAATTCTGGTACTGAACCTTGTAAAACTACTGATCCAGTGAAGTTCCAGCTATATTTATTTCATAACGTGTTGGGTTTTTTTTTACAAGTGGGGCATTTCTTATTTTTTGAGACAGAAAAGGAAGAAATGCCAGCTTCTCTCTCTCAGTCATATTTCCCATCAGCATCTATATGTGGGTTGGGGACAATTTATGTAAATCTGTAATTTCAGCATCCTGTAGGTTTAACACAAGTGTGCTGTTTGTTTCTCTGTTCAGAAAAGGAATGTACTGTGTAATGTTTAGCATTTTTCTTATTTTTCTGTCTGTCCCACACATTTTGTTGGGTTTTCATCACTAGTTACAGAAGTAAAAAGAGATGAAGAATCTTGTGACTTCAGTCCGAGGATTTGTCATGCCGTGAATGAAGTGGCAGGCTCTATGATGGGGGATAAGGTACTGTAAATGATCTATCTTCCTATGTGTTTGTATAGCACCCACCCCAACAGGCTCTGCAATCCAGACTGGAGGTTCCTGCAGTGCAGATAAATAAAGAATAATAACGTGGTATTTAAGGACTGTATCTGTGCCCACAGCACTGGATGGGTGCATTTTATTAAGCCCAAATAAATAAATAAATTTAAATTAAATGAAGGTCACTGGAGCTAACTGTGGCAGCCTTATAAGCCTGTGGGCTTAGAGCAGCAGCTGCAGGGCCACTCTGTGCCAGTTGTGCAGTGTTAAGGTTCCTGGATCCATCCTGACCTGCTACTTAACACCAACCTATGTTGGGAGGATAATAGGGCTCTCTCCACTCCCCTCTCTGACACATGGTAGTGAACGCCCCTGTGTGGCATAGATCTCTGATGGCACAAATAGGACCTGTGCTGGCTGTCCTTACCAGGGTGACTTTCACGTCACTACCAACTCCCATATATAACAGACTTGGTGTTCTTACACCAAGTCACTTTTAAATTTTAAGTGACACAAAACAGAACAATTTCAAAATGAGAGAAACTACCAATATTGCAAAATCCCTTAACTCTTTAAACAACTCATGCAATTAATTCCAAACTGTTGGACTGAAAAATCTCTCCCTGACAGAGCGTACGTGGGAAACATTTCAGGCAGCAGCAAGATGCTTTTTCAGAAAGTTAGAATGGGGATCAAAATTGGGTGAAAACTAAGGCCTTCCTGTAGAGAGAAGGGGCAAACTGGGAGCTTTACAGAGAAGCAGAAAAAGGGGGAAAGTGGAAGAGAGAGAGAAAGATGGGGGAAAATATTAAACATGGAAAGCAACACTATAAAAATGCTTAGAAACGGCAGGGAAAAGACAAAAAGTTAAAAAAGAGATCAGACGGGTAAAAGTGAGAGAGAATGAACAAAAACTAGGTGAGATGCACCAATCCCACCTGGGGTTTGAGGAGACACATTCAGACCCATCGCAGACTTTGGGCTTCCAAGGCAAAACAGCTGGGAACCAAAGCTTCTTGCTGTGTAATAAATCAGCCACCAGGAGGTGGCAGAACGAGCATACACAAGAGAAGAGAGAAGGGATTTCAAGGGCAGCCGACGCTTTCAAACCTTTCTTAGAGGATGGTCATGGGCACGGATTGTCCAATGCTATGTTCTGATTGGCCCATTTGGCGCTTTTTAGTGATGTCAGTTGCCATCCAGGCCCAGCTGTGATCTCAGTTCCATCTCATGCCCATTATATGGAATTCAAAAGGTTTAATAAGAATAAATAAGGGGGAATGGTTGGTCACCTTTCCTCCCATAGATACTCCTCTTTCTCCATTTAACATAAGAGCTGTAGGATTTTACAGCAATCCCTCTCTGCCCTGCTTTCTGTGCCAACATTCCCTCCTGTCCTCCTCTTTCCCCTTCCCTCCTCCTTGTCCCGCTTTCTCTGCCTCAAACCAAACTTTAACCAAAGCAGCCCAGTTCCTTCTTCAGAGCTGCTCAGCTCTGCAACCTGCCCAGAAGGGGAGATGGCAGCTCTTCCATCTTCTAGTGCTCCTGCTGCACTGGGACTTCAGCAGGGAATCTGCTGCAGAGCTGAGCACCACTAAAGGAGCAGCTTTTCAGTTAATGTTTACAGTGGAGAGGGAAGACAGAAGATGAAGAGGGAAAGGAAGGGGGAAAATGTATCAAGTTTAATGTTTCCACTTCCCCCCGACCTTGGCTGCAATCTCAGCAGCAGCTTGTGACCTTTCTTTTTCTGTTCTCACTTTTGGTTATCAAAACTAAATCAGGCCCCTAATTTACTTTTTATAATGGAAAGTAAGACTCAGCAGTGAGTTTTGATCCACAAAGTGTTGTTAACAATGCTGCTGTTGTCACAGAGAAGTGAGAGAGAGTCCAGATATTCCAGGTAACCAAAAACAGTGTAACAGTAATCACATAGCAAGCATACTCAAAGTAGTCTAGAAAGGACTGTGTTTGGCTTCTTCTCTATTTGTTTTTCCCCATCCTTCTCATAGGGGCTGTTTTTCATGATAGAAGGCTTGTGGGTAACTTCTCCACCTTGGCCCAAAGCCTTACTCCCAAATTTTAAAAAGGTTCTTAGAAAAAAAATGAAATGTAGAATTAATGACCCAGCTCTAATAGCAACAAGCCTTGACAGGATGCATATTAGTAGGCTACTGATGTACTTTTCAGGGGGCTGAATGCCACACACCCTTCTGCTTCATGCCTCATGACACACCTAAGGCATTCACCCTAGTTTGCTAATATAAATCCTGTTGTGGTTTCTTGCTGTGTTAATACATAGTTTGTAGTTCTTCAGAAATCTGTTATAACTGACTGTAAGTAACACAAGTCACTCTATTGTACATATTATAATCAGGATACTGTATTTGCAAAATTGTCAAGGAAACAAAGTGTTAATAGAAATACCATTTCTTTGCAGGAGTTTTCCACATGGAGATTAAAATTTTGGATGAAATACTTTTGTTTTTACAGTTGTCCTTGGGATCACTAGTGATTTCCAAGTAATTTCTGGTGTTGGTGAATTATTAGTCTTCATAGATTACTGTTCCTGTCTTTTGTCACATGACACATAAAAACGTTTGACTTAGTATTGCATGAATTAACAATATGAGTATTTGGGCTAGGAAAAAACATTACCTAGAATATCCTATTTCAAAGTTTATAACAGCTATTCACAGCTATATGTATTTATATTTATTGTAGGTTGAATGCATGAATTTGTCACGTTCCACACCGACAGAGGTGAGTATAAAGTTCAAATATGAATGTATTATTTAGTTAAACTTGATAGTTTTCATAGTTTTGAAAATCCTTCTCTTATTTTCCAGATTGTACAAGCAATCCAGAATTTAACCCGCCTCTTGTACAGCATACAGGTGATTACTCTGTTAACTTCATACAGTAATACATCTATTAATGTTTCCCCTTAGAAAAAGTTTCTTTATCTTGCCCTACTTTCAGACACTGTCACCATGTTACATTCTATTGACCTTTTACTGTTGCATATAAATAATAAAGCAATATAATATGTGTTGGTTTATATTGTGCTACAATGATATTCTCCTTCCAAGAACTCAGAAGATTGCTTCTTTGGAAAACTTTTTCCAAGAGAGGCGTGTACAATCCAAAGGGCTGCGGAGAAAATAAGATGGAGGATCTAAACTAATCAGTCAAATTGCACCTTATCTCCTTTCCAGATACCATTCAGAATTTTGGAAAATTTGGATATTTAAATTAAAACATTCTCCAGATTATGTAAATTGCACTGCTAGCTCTTGCATAATAGATTCCTGACTTCTAACAAGATTGTGATCTGGTTAGCCAGTAATTGAACAGTTTTATCTAATGCTTAGCATAACCTACTGGGAGTTGGACTTCTAGGTTCTATTCCAGCTGTATGATCTTGGCTGTATTATTTAACCACATAACTGTAAGCAAGGTACAATTACCCAAACTGGTCAAAAAGTGGAATTTCCATCCCACAGAAAAATCCTATATTTCAACATTAGTTTTCATCTCACATCAAGACAAAATGTTGAAATATCAAAAATTTTCCTGGAAGGAAAAGTGCCAAAAAAAATTTTGATTCAGAAACTTTGAAACACAAAATGTTGACATTTATGATCAAAATGACACATTTTTGAAATGAAATATTTTTTTGTTGAAGAAAAATTGAAAAAGAAAATTAAAAATGACACTTTTTCCCATGTTTTTTTAAATTTTGATAAAGCCATCTTTTCCCATGGGAAATTTTTCAGACCAAAGATTTGGACTGGCACTAATAATTGCTTGGCTACATGGTGTTGTGAGGCTACATCTACTTTACAAATGCAACCGTGGCATAGCTGTCTACTCCACAAGCGTCTACATGGCCGTAGACACTTCCTGCATCAGTGGAAAGCTTTTTCTGATGATGTAGTTAATCTATATCTCCAAGATGCAGTAACTAGGTTGATGGAAGAATTCTTCCATTGACCTAATTGTATCTACATTGGGGGTTTGGTCAACCTGTCCATGGCAATCAGGGCTCAAAATTTATCTCAGTCCTGAGCGACATAGCTAGGTGGATCTAATTTTTAAGCGTAGACCAGGCCTGATACTTTTGAATGAGGGGCCCTGTATACAAGCACAGTTCTGTTGTCATTTATTGTATGGTTTAGGGCATACTGGGCAGGCAGAGCCACTGATCTTTTCCCACTTGCCAGAGTATCTATCTATTTTATCTAATAGCTAAAGAATTTCCTTCTCTCAACATTTCAAAATACAATATTTTGTCAAAATACGAAATTGATAGTTAATTACTTTATCATTTCTACAGCTTCACCGTTGTAGACCCAGACTGGGCCTGGCAGTGGGTGAATGTTCCTGGATGAGGGCACTGTGATCTTGCCACCCCTTAAATTTCTGCACAGGGGCCAGCCATAATCACTCCCTCATGTTAAGAACTGTTATAGTTTACTTCTGTTGTAGTAGCAGCCACAGGGAGGAGCCAGGAGAGAGAAGCATGGCCGTCCCCATCTTCCAAACTAAGCTATGCAGCTGAGCCAACACAGTAAGCAAGAGTCAGGGAAACTGGGAAGTGCATACTGCACCCAACTAAAGACTGTCACTGCACTGGGGTGCATTTCCGCGGCAACCTTAGAGGAATTATAATGGAGTCATTTGGAAGCCTCAGGTGACTCCTGCTGGAATGGATTCCCTCAGCAGCTCCAGCCCCAACACAGGCTGTTGCTTAACTGCTGAAGTACAGCTCTTAGTGAAAGAAGAAGTTACTCTATAACAAAATAAACAGGGCTTTTTTCAGCTATGTACTTATGTGGACCTCATCCATGTAGTAGCTGAGCATCACACAGTCATTAATGTAGTTAGCCTCACAACACCCCTGTGAGATATGAAGTGCTGTAGGTCCCCATTTTACAATGAGAGAACTGAGGCACAGAGAGGATAAGTGACTTGCCCAAGGTCACACGGGAATTCTGTGACAGAGCAGGGACTTGAAGCCAGATCTCCCAATTTATAGGCTAATGCCCTAACCATTGAACCATCCTTTTTCTCTGTGAACTCTTTTGGGACTAGGATTATGTGGCCTCATGGATAGAGCACCTGACTGGGACTCAGGAGGCCTGGGGTCTATTCCTCACTCTGCCAGTGGCCTGCTGGGCCACCTTGGGCAAGTCTGTGACTCTGTGAATCAGTTTCTCTATCTCTAAAATGGGGTTGAAGATACTGACCTCCTTTTATAAGGCTCTTTGAAATCTGCTAATGAAAAGCTTCATTTCAGGTTTATCTCCATAAGTTCTTTCTCTCTATTGTTGTTATTACAATACAGCATCTAGAACAATGAGGCCCTGATCCTAATTTGGGTTTCTGGACATGGCTGTAATATAAAAATTAGATGATAATATTCATCACTAACCAGAAACTCCATGAAAAAAAGTGAAATGATTCAATTTATTACAAAATGTTTCTCAGAACATGCATGAATACAGAATTCTGTACTTTTAGTAGGCAGCAGGTTTAAAACAAACAAAAGGAGGTATTTCTTCACACAATGCACAGTCAGCCGGTGGAACTCTTTGCCAGAAGATATTGTGAAGACCAAGACTATAACAGGGTTCAGAAAGGAACTAGATAAATTAATGGAGGATAGGTCCATCAATGGCTAATAGCCAGGATGGGCGGGGATGGTGTCTCTAGCCTCTGTTTGCCAGAAGCTGGGAATGGGCTATTGGGGATGGATCCCTTGATGATTACCTGCTCTGTTCATTCCATCTGGGGCACCTGCCATTGGCCACTGTCAGAAGACAGGATACTGAGCTAGATGGACCTTTGGTCTGACCCAGCATGGCTGTTCTTATGTTATGATGAATAAACTCGAAAGAAGCACTTGAGTGTTGATGCTTAAGAAAAATAGTAATATTTTTACATAATGTTTATTAAAAATAATTCAAAACCAGGTGGAAATTAATATTTGGTTTTGGTTACTAGGCAGCCTTAACCATTCAGGACAGTCATGTGGAGATCCATAAGATACTACTGCAAGAGCATGAAAGGACCAATCGGGGTCACAGTTCTTGTGGAAACTTACTGCTAGACCAGGAAAAATACCGAAATTTGGAAAAACAAAGGGAAGAACTGGCAAATATACACAAACTTCAGCAACAGTTTCAACAGGAGCAGCAGCGCTGGTCCCGTGAGTGTGACCAGCAGCAACGGGAGCAGGGGATAAGAGAGAATCAGCTGCAGGAGAGGGAGAGAGATTGCCTGTGTCAGGAAGAGCTTCTTCACCGGAACCAAGGAGAACTGGAGCTTCAGCTGCAAGAGTTCCAGCAGAACCTAGAAAGGCTTAGAGAGGGCCAGAGGATGGTGGAAAAGGAAAGAGACAACGTGAAGATGCAACAAAAGATATTGTGGCACTGGAAACACAGCCGCCAGAGCAGTCTGCCTGCAGCATTTCCATCTTCAGGGAGCAGTGAGGTACATGATTTCCCTTCAATAATTTTACCCTAAGCCACTCTATACCATTATGGTGACCTACACTTAAGATGCTGAAATTGCAGAAAGTGTTTTCTGAGACAAGTCTGATACTTCATTTGGCAACTTGTTGAGTTGGTGTGTATGGAACCTAGCTTTAGGAGCATCCAAGGGTTTCCCATAGGCTGGGAGCACTGCAGAATGACACTCGGCCCATGGGTATTAACGTGGGGAATAGAAAGAATCATCATGTCCACATTTTACTCTGCCACTTCTGCTTTCCCATTAAATAGTTGGGGAAATGTTTAGTTTTCTGGAACAAGACAACCCCTTTGTTTCTCAGAGGAAGGCTATATCCATGTGTGGGGTGCAGACTGTCTAGAAACTTCTAAGGGACAGATCCTCAACAGTTGCTCCAGTCCCTTTGCAACAGTGCTGGCTCAAGTGAGCAACTGGGGCTTTCCCTGTTGGGTATAAAATCTCCTCTGTGTCACCCTCTCTCACAAAGAGCATCTTAGGTGTGGGCAGGAGCAGTTGTGCTTCAGGCCAGTGAACCCTGATGGTATAATAGCCTGGTGGGGGCCATTGTCAGTTGATACAATTTGCAGAATCCCTGAGACTGTTCTGAGCTATGAAGGGAATCAAATTGCCTTTCCCCCTCCCACCCAACAATCCTGGGAGTTGGGGGCCAGAGAGCGAAAAGTTGGCAGAAAACCACGTATGTCCCTGACCAGCCACAGCTGAGGCTCAGCACTGGCTAGCGCTCAAAGTGAGAGGCAAGTGGGTGCCTCCTCCCACTCACCTCTCTATTTGATCTAACCCTGGTGAAAGCAGTGTGAATGTGACTGAATCTGTATACTTACCAGTCTGAGCGCTGGTGCAGCTGAAGATTTTTTCAGTTTCCAATGCACTTTGGCTCACTGGGCAGGACTTACTAAAAGGGATGACAAAAAAGAGTCTGCCCATCAGCTGTTATGGAGAGGATGAGGGTGTCTATTTGAATGTTCTAATTGGTGAGAGAAATGCTAACAGACTGTGGTGGACAGAGAAGAACACCAGAGTGATCTAGGCAGCCTCCAGTATCAAGTTCCTGCTTCCCATTCCTTTAACTAAAATCTATAAGTTCCTCATTGCTATGGCTCAGATTCAGTCTTTGTCCCCGAAGGCTGTCTCAGTGGTGGCCTCATGTATTAACAAACTCTCTCTGCCTGTTGAAAGAATGACACTTAAGATCTGCTTGAAAAGAAAAGACTGATGACTTTTTAAAAGCCTCTATGAATTTGCAACTGGAGTGGTTGTCTTGCCATTTCTGCTCATTCTTTCTAAATGTCATGGTCCAATGTTGAGCAGACGGACAGAGTTTAACCCCTTCAAAGTGAGCAGCAAAAGCTCAGCTCCTCCCTGGATCTGGCCCTTTGTTATTTCCCGTTTGGCAAACATTGTTTGGTTTTCTTGTGTTATGAACGGAGTTGAGACATTATTTAGCAGACTCTTGCTGATTATTCTTATACAATACAAATGGCTTAATGTGTTCATCCTAGCACTTGATGAATAAAGTGGGCATTTGTTATGAATTTCACCCTTACTGGCAGCTAGTAGAAGAAGGGGACTTACGTTGTTAGGCAAAGATGAAGTAGTTAGCTACATGTTTTCCTTGTTTTCTGTCATACAGATAATAGGACATAATCCATCGGAGAGCTTATGTGCTGAAAATTCATTCTTCATAAATGAAGCTTTAGTACAGATGTCGCTAAACAGTCTCAACCGATCAAATCCATCTCTAGTGTACCAGGATGGTGTATATGGGATAAACATCACCGGTTCAGATATAACCAGGACTAGTGAAAATCAACCAGCAGTCACCAATGAACTCTGGAAATCTACTGCTCCCTGCCATCAGGTATCCTCCTCCTGCAAAAGCAACAAGGATGCTTGTAATAATGGTAATTAATGCCTTAAATCTGTATCTAATAGACAAAAAGGAATCCATCACCTCTCAAAGGGATTATTCTTATGAATGAAGGAAATTCTGTAGTAAAAATGAACACTAATAAGATTGCAGTGGTGAGTTAGTGCGTGCGTGCCAGTGGACGCGTGACTGATACTTGATCACAGTTTGATTGTGATGATGTGTGAGAAGAGTTGCTAATACAGTAGATTTTGCTGAGACAACTCTGTTACGCTGACTGACAGGAGAGGAGAAAAGGAAGTCGGAGGAATGAAACAAAAATAGATGAATAACTCAGTCTTTGCGACAGCTATCCTGTGTTTTGCATTTGCATCCTGTGTGTCACCAAATCAAGGCCTTTTTTCAACATGCTAAGGTTTACCTGCATTTCATGTTACTGTATAAAATATCAAGGCTGCAGACAAGTGGCTACTGCAAGAACCTTCCTGTTCAATACTTGAAATTTCTGAGTCATAACAGCTTTTAATTTATAACTTCTGATGATTAGTGCTTAGAGTAATCCTTGAACACACCCTTTGCTTCAGGACCTCATTGAGGATCCACTGAAAATGGCATTGAAAGACTCACCTTAATTGTGGAAAGAAGATCACATAACTTCTAGGGAATAAAGGAATCTTGAACAATAAGGAGTATGAGTTTGTGAAGAATAGCTGTTACTGAATAGTCCCCTTCCCGCTCCCAAATTGCAAAATTACTGGATGCAGGGAAAGTTGTAGATAAAATGTTTGGATTCTGTTACTGCAGTTGATACTATTTCATGAAATCTCACACTCAATATAGGTGAGCTTTAGCAAGAAGCATTGTCCTATGGATTGAAAACTTGCTGAAGGATTTAAATAAAAGTTAATGATAAACTCCAAAGTATCAAGACTTCAAGGAAGCAGCTAGCTGGGGTACCTTCAGGTTCTGTGTCAGCTTTGGTCTTATTTGGTATCTTCATTGATTCATTACAGTTCGTAAGGCACTCTGATGAAACCTGGTAGAAAAGCCAATAAGTAAATAAATAAAATCTAGTAGATGTAGGGCACGAGCTGGCACTGGCAGGGAAATAGATTAAATGACCTAGTAGGGTTTTTTCCTCTGTCATTAACTTCTGTGATTCCAAGTGACACATGGCAATTTAGCAATACCAGGTGAGGTCTGAACACATTACCTCCTGCCAGCTCAAAGAATAAAAATATCCTGAGAATTAGATCTGAGCCTACTTCATGGCAGTGCAGAAAGATCACTCTTCTACAACCAACTATGTAGGTGTTATGTTCAAAACAGGGCAAAAAAACAGTGGAGAGCAGAGCTGGGCTGATCAAAAATTGAAAAGATACATACGCACAGGGTTATTTTCAGTAATCTTGGGCCAAATCTTAAAGTTGTTATTCAGACAAGAACTTCATTGACTAAGGAGTTGGCTCCTTAATTTCCTTTTTCATACATGAAAATAGAATCAGCTCAAGTCTTACCTGAGCAAACGTTATCTTTAACACACTTACTTCCCATATAGCAATAACGATCAGTCACCCTATAATAAAAAAAAAATGGGCCAGGCTAGTCTGATCATTGTAACTGTATTACACTGTGTGACAAAGCAAATCAGATTAATTATTAATACATAGGGCCCTACCAAATTCACGGCCATGAAAAACATGTCATGGATCGTGAAATCTGGTGTGCTTTTACCCTATACTGTACAGATCTCACAGGGGAGACCAGTGTTTCTCAAATTGGGGGTTCTGACCCAAAAGGGAGTTGCAGTGGGGTTGCAAGGTTATTTTAGAGGGGATCACAGTATTGCCACTTTTACTTCTGTGCTGCCTGCAGAGCTGAGCAGCCAGAGATCGGTGGCTGTTAGCTTGGCGCCCAACTCTGAAGGCAGCACCCTACCAGCAGCAGTGCAGAAGTGAGGGTGGCAATACCGTACCATGCCGCCCTTTCTTTTGTGCCGCTGCCTTTAGAGCTGGGTGGCCAGAAAATAGCGGCTCCTGACTGAGGGCCCGGCTCTGTAGGCAGCAGCGCAGTAGTAAAGGTGGCAATACTATACCACACCATCTTCAGTTCTGCACTGCTGCTGGCAGTGGCTCTGCCTTCAGAGCTGGGCTCCCAGCCAGCAGCTGCCACTTTCCAGCTGCCCAGCTCCAAAGGCAGTGCCACTGCCAGCAGCAGCGCAGAAGTAAGGGTAGCAGTACCACAACGCCCTCTACAATAGCCTTGCAACCCTTCCCCTCTGCACCATACACACAAACACTCTCTCTCCCTTTTGGGTCAGGACCCTTACAATTACAGTACTGTGATATTTTAGGGTTAAATAGCTGAAATCATGAAATTTACGATCTTTAAAATCCTATGACCAAAATGCACCGTGAATTTGGTAGGGCCCTATTAATATAGGGTAACGTTTTGAAAAATGCCTAAGTGACTTAGACCTGGTCAAGGTTGTTCTAGTTTAACTAAAGCTGTGATTTTTATTCTGATATAGTTAAACTAATGCAATTAAGTGTGTCAACACTTATGCAGGATTAAATGCATGGAAATTGGTTTAGCTTGCGTTGATAAATGTGTAGGTGCAAGCTGAACCAATGTAATCAGTATTAAACCTACAGAAGGGATTACATGCCAAAAATTGCGCTGGTTTAATTAAATGGATGTTACATTAAACTGGTGCAACATCTGTGTGTAGACAAGCCCTGGGGCTCCTAAGACACATAGGCACTTTTTAAAATGTTACCCATAGTGTACAGCTAGAGCGGATGGTGTGTTGAACTCCGCAAGTGGATATGGTATGATATTCCATTATAATATTTGTAAAACAGAGATGAAAGGTATTTTGTATGACAGTCGTATACTGTGGGAGTCTGAATGATTCAGGCCTCGCTCTGTCATCCATCATGTGCTGCTGTACACAGAGTACAGAATGAGAAGAACTTTAAACTTCTCTGCTGAAAGACAGATGGCATTCTAAAGCAAAATCAAATGGCTCAGCACATGGAAATGAAGTAAATCTCCCAACATAAAATACGCTGAGTTGTGTGGCGATTTCATATCAGGAAACTGATTCTTTTTTTCATGCATTTTGCTAAACTTTCAGAGTTCAGGGAGCTCTCTAATCATACGCACACATTTCCTGATACGTCTTCAGGATAAAGTCAGCTCTGCTCCATAGTGTTCCAAAATTCTGACTGTGACAGGTATGGCAATATCTTGCAATATCTTGGACAGACCTCACTGAATTAAGTTAGATCTTACTGTGTTAAATTTATGTATCACTGTGGGCCAGGTATTCTATGTCATTCCCTGGGGTGTGGGACCCCAGCTCTCCAAGAACTAAGAACAACGGGGTACAATTAGGCAAATTCAGTCAGATTGTAAAAACCTCCTGAGAGGCACCACCACCTGGAGAGACTTGCATATACTGGTTCAAACTGGATTCTCTGGAGACCAGCAGACAAAGAATGGACTTTTGGATAAATAAACTGAGTTTAACTGATTTGGGGCCTTGGTTCTGATCCAGGAAATGGGCAGGATGTATAGTCCAAAGGGAGGACCCCAGTCTTCTAGCTGGAAGGACTGACACCAGCCAGAGTCTTTGTGGAGTTTGAGGAGAGGGGGTGATTTCTGGTAAGCTTATTAGCATGCATGTAGGTTTTAAAATTGTTTTAATATGCTTTTCCTGTAATGCTTTCACCTTAAGAATAAATGTGCATGCTTAGAAAGAGCCAGGTCATAACACCTATGGGTAACTACTGTGTTTAGACCTCTGAAAAGAAGGCACAGTAGGCCTGCTTAAACAGTCTGGCTTGCTAGGGAACTCATAGTGTAGGTAGGAAACTGCAGCCTGGGAAAAATCTGGTCAGGATAGAGAAAGAGACAGGCCTCTGCCCAAAAGAGGTGATGGCTGGGAAGTCAGAAGCCTGAGAGTGGGTGCCCTTGGTTAACCTTGGATGAGGAATACAATTGCTATTGCTCTTAACTTTGACATCACCCATTCAAAAAAGTAGGAAGGACCATAAGAGTGTTGAAAACAAGAGCTAGTCAAAACTTTTTGAATTTTCAAAATTTTGACAAAATTGTGAAAAGTGTTTTGTATTTTTCAACCATTTCTATTGAAAGCTATTGTGAATTCTTATAATTCTCTGAGGAAAAAATACACACAAGTTATAATTATAAGTGGAAATAGAATTAAAAAACAACTGTTGAATATATTTTGCTTCTAGTTTACTGGAAATGGCAATGCACAAAAAATTGTATTGCATGTACAGTTCCAATTTTAACAACTGACTGCATTTAGGCAATTGCTTTTACTGCATTATTAGGTGTTTTGTAATAAGTATGTAAGAATACATGAAAACTAAGTTATGAAATAATTTTCAGAAATGAGATATTTAATTACTATAAATATTAACCAAAAAATTAATGGTGCTATCTTCTATAGTGTATTACCTGCCACACAATTTAACTTTATAAATATACCCACATGAAAATAGCTACATTCCTTTACTTAATAATACTGAATTAATATTTTGAAAAGTAAGACGTAAGGTTTCTTCACATAGCTGACATGATTACAAAGTGTGCGTGTGTGTGCGCGCGCATGTGCGCATGCTTACCAAAGACCTAGGGCAAGTTCCCTTAAGCTGTAACTGGCATTATCTCCCATATAGTCATTTAGTAGAAGGAAGAAAATGATTGAAAGAAAAATGTAATAGTTGTTGTCTTCTTTCATGCAGATAATTTAACTACTTCAGCTAATTGGAAGGAGGAAGGAAATATAGTTCTGTGTCAGGATAGCTTGAGAATTGAATAAATTATGTCCCGGCATTCAATTGACATGTCTGGGTACATATCCACAATGATGCCTAAGGATTTACCCATGCACTGTACTGAACCTTTACCTCTTAGATTTGATTAATGTGTACGCTTTTAAAGTCTTATATGAACGCTTCAATATAAGGTGCTGTAGTGCATTTTTCTATCCAGATGTAATCTGTACAGTAATAGTGTTGAAGTCTGAACAACAGATAGATCTTGGGGGAAATTGATGTTTGATGTTTTATTTTTATTTTTTTGCAATCTCAGCACAAGCTATGTCCATATATGGTGTACTGAAAAGTATAACATAAATATTTCTTGGGTTATGTACCAGAAATTATTGACATCATTCCAAACAAGCAAAATATTAAAAAATTCATAACACCATTTTACTTATATATGTTTTTCACTATTATTCATTCTGACACATTTTGAGAGCATAAAACACATTTTTGGGGAAGGATGAAAACTTCACATCTTCAGTTGTTTTCTTTAGTGATCAGAGACAATTTTGAATGGATGCACCAATTATTCATCTCATCTCATCTAGTTTATATTATACATGGGTGGCAGGTATAATAGGCTATGGGAAGCTTAGCCTCCCCTGGCGCAGCTGCTGCTCCCGGATACTGGTTGTGAGTTTGATGGAAGTTTTTGCTTATTATTATTCCCCATGCAGGTTCTGGGGCAGCCAAGGAGGTAGTATCTGCTATTCAGCTTCCTGGGTTCATCAGTAACCTCTCTGGACTCGTGGGAGATTATTGGTGAACGCTGGGAAGCTGAATAACACATACTGCCTCTCCAGCCGCCCTGGAACCTGCATGGCACATATCAAAAGCTCAGGTTCTTCTTCCAGAAGAGAAGAAATGAGAGCTTTTTTCTGCGAGGTGGCTTGGGGTCTGGGAAGGTATGGCACAGCTTGGGAGGCTCTGTCTGGCCCAGGGCTCCTTTGGCCATTGGGGGACAGGGGAGGTGCTCAGGGCTCCAGTTGGCCCAGGGCTCCTCCAGCTGAAGGGGGTACTCTGGGTAGCGGGGGAGGAGGCTTGTGGCTCCGGTGATGGGAGGGCAGGAGGTTTTAGGGCTCCAGCTGTGGGGGGTCGGTGCAGGCAGAAAGGGGGGAGCTGGGAGCTAGCCTCCTTGAAGGGGGGCTCCACCCATGCTTATATATTCACAATGCTCCCCTCTCAGTGGCATCTTGATAATTTTCAAATTATTGCCCAATTTAGGTATCATTTCAAAGTCAGAAGCCTAGCCATGGTGGTGGGAACCCTTGGCTTTATTGCAACAAACATATTTTCAGGGACTGAGTAGTGTGCCATGACCTGAGTGCCTCCTAGGTAAAATTCATTCCTGTGCAGAGTGCCAGCTCAAGACCTGTGCACCTCTTAAATCCCACTTGTACTCCCCCTAGTAGTGCTAAAGTGGGGTTTAAATCAATGTGCCCCTCTGAATAGGGGTACATTTTACCCCTATAATGTGCTGAGTGCCCTTAACTCCTCTTGTACTCAAGCTAAGGGCATTCAGCCCCTTCCAGCATTATCCCTTTAGTGAGTTAACCCAGATAACCTCATAAATACTCAGGTGTTCTAGATCAGAAGAGCAAAGTATGTTGGAGGGAGACTCAGGTGAACCATTAGAAGTCTAGCTAGTGAGTAAAAGCAGCAAAGAATCCTGTGGCACCTTATAGACTAACAGACATTTTTGGAGCATGAGCTTTCGTGGGTGAATACCCACTTCGTCAGATGCAAGACGAAGTGGGTAGCTGGTGAGTATGTAACGAGCCTGGGAGCTTACATTCATAACTTTGCTAGACATTAAACATCATGGACTCACTAGAGACACCAGTTTTATGAATTATGACACCAGTCTGTAACCCACTAATCCTCCTTTGTCCTAAGACTGCAGAGGTGTTAATTGCCCACTTCATCTTGAATGGTCTCTTGCAACATGTGTTAACTCCTTACGCTTAACAATCTGTTCTACCTTGTATTTAGCTAACACACTCTGACTCCCTTTCCCAGATGGGAAGAAGAGCTCAGTGTAGCTCCAAAGCTTCTCTCTCTTTCACCAACAGATGTTGATCCAGTAAAATATATTACCTCACTTCCCTGGTATCTCTTATGCTGGGACCAACATGCCTATAACACTGCAAACTCTATTATTAGACTTTCTATCCCCATCCAAGGAGGAGGTTTTCCTTTTGTTATTTTTCCAGTATATTTGCCTTTACTTAGTGTCTTATACTTTTAGATACTCTTAAATCCTTTAAAAAAGTGGCTCTGTGAGGCAAAGAAACTGATGATTGTTTTGTTGAACCTACTCTTAATGAGCGCAAACCAGTTTCACTTGCTTTAATGTAATATTTAAGATGCAGTATTTAGTAATATGTTGATTTTAATAACCTTAACATAGTGAGATGTATTTGCACAGATTTTGCTGCAGTGCGCTTTCCATCCAGGAAATTAAAAATGTACTGAATGGGCATGATTAGAATTTACACTAGTGTAAATCAGAATTCTGTTAAAGTCACAGGAGCTACACCATGTAAAATAACATAGGTATGATGATCAGGTGAAATTCACTTTGTTACATAGTGTTAAACACATTCTAAAAGTGCCCATACTCTCTCTCTAGGGCTCCAAGTTAGCAAAGCCCTGATTCTGAAAACCATCACTATTCACAACAGCACTCAGGTTCATATTTATCTTTGAGCTCATGTTTAAGTGCTTTATTGAATAGGGACTCATTCATCAGCTGGGACTTTCAAGATGTTGAGTAACTGTTACAAAAATGTCATCACAGCTCCTCTCTTTGTCTTTTAACTGTTTATTTTTAATATTAACATCAAATTTTGTATTGAAACATGAACTTTTTGTATATATCGTACTGTCTCTTACATAACCCATCAGCAATGAACCAGTTCTTCTTCGAGTGCTTGCTCATATCCATTCCAGTTAGGTGCGTGCACGCCGCGTGCACGTTCGTCGGAGAAACTTTTACCCTAGCAACACTCGGTGGGCCGGCAGGTCGCCCCCTGGAGTGGCGCCACTATGGTGCCTGATATATCCCCCTGCCGACTCAACCGCTCCTCAGTTCCTTCTTACCGCCCGTGTCGGTAAAGAGAGATCCAATTCGACTCAGCAGGGTTTTCCTGTCTCATGAGTGGTCGTCTGCCTGATGTGATGCAGTTTGTCACAAGAAGTGGGTTTTTTTTCCCCCCACATATGGACCTGTTCGCTTACCCGCGAGAACGGGAAAGGTCCGAAGATCCTGCTCCTTCTAAGGTCTCTCCCCAGGCCGATCTCGGATGCTGTCCTCATGCCGTGGAAGGCCAACACCTTTAGGCCTTTCGTTGTTCCCCCGCTCATTGGGTCCTGCTCAAACTTCGCAGGAGCGAGCGCGAGTCATCATGAACACTCCAGTGTGTTCCAGGCAGCACAATACGCCACGGTGCTGCGGCCTGTCAATAGCCAACACAATTAATGCTGCCATGCCAACCAGACACTTGTACCTCAGGACCACGGCAGACTTTGCCCGCCTGGACCTGCAGTTCTTCATCTCACGGTGTCTCTAACGGCTATCAGGGTGGCAGATGCCTTCCACCTGGTCAACGTACCTGTCCCAGGTGGAAGCATCTCTCCTACAGGGCGAAACGCTTAAACTTCTACCGCTGGGTCTCAAATCCCCTCTATTTGGACACCCTCCGGACTGCAACAGAGGGCATAGCGGTGTTCGCCGAAGGTAACACTTGGCAAGCCAATCTGCTACCATTCCATCCAGGCTAAGGTGGTCGTTCTGTGTTCTCACACTCTATGGTTTGGGGTTCCTCGAGGCTTGGAGGCATACACCCTTAGGTACGCCCCCGCCCCAACCTGGACCCTCAACCTGGTTTAACCAGACTTATGTCTCCTTCATTTGGACCCGTTAGCGACCTGCTCGCTGCTATAAACCTGTCTTGAAGAAACAGCTTTCCTCTCAGCCATTTACATCGGCCAGACGAGTCTTTGGAGCTCAGGGCTCTAGGTGGTTTCCACTTAATAACATTATGTTTAAGCAAGGGTGCAGTTACGTCCACACCCAGCTTTCCTCCCTAAGGTGGTTTCGGCCTTTCATTTAACCAAACTCACGTGACGGGGACAGCAATGCACGTCCCTGGACATCTGTAGAGCGCCCGCTTTTAATTTGAGCGGACAAAACCAATTTTTGTAACCGCCCAGACTCTCGGTCGAATAAAGCAGTCCGAAGGAAAGGCTACCTGTTTCCTCTCAGTGGATTCATCTGGGTGATGACGTGCACCTAGCAACGTTGTTTATGATTTGCTCACATATGTTCCCCAAGCCACATCACCATGCATTCTAGCGCAGGCTCAGGCTTGCAATCTGCCGCCTGTAACTCGTGTACCTACCCACGAGATCTATTGGCAGACTCCATGGTCCCTCGTCCATACCCTTTGCTTCGCCTTCTATGCTCTGGTTCAACAGTCCAAGAGATACTGCAGCCTTTGGCTACGCAGTTTACCATTCTGCCATTTTCACTTCCGCACCCCGACCGGCCTCATAAGCTTGGGATCACCTAACTTGGAATGGATATGAGCAAGCACTTCGTGCTGAAGAGAAAAGACGTTTACTCACCTTTGTACG